>NW_026864061.1:0-98140 GCF_026571515.1 Ruditapes philippinarum
CTCCCAAAGCGATACTATTATCAGTTTCTCGAACAATTTTGGTCACGTGGCCAGAATAGAAACCACCATGTTTCACGTTTTGGTATCATGGCGTAGAACAGAATTCCAATTTGACCTCAAATTGCAGTGAGATTGGAAATATGAAGGTGTTATAATTGACGATATATGGTAAATTTCTACCAAGACTATGCAAACGATACTTTCGAATGTGGTTACTATGTCAGAAAAAGAGAATTGAAAATAACTGGTAAGGGGTCATTACTTTTATGCAGATTAGTTTATACTAATTTATTTTAGTTCGATTGTTTAAGAAGCTATAAGCTCATTGAAACACTCTCGAATCCGTTCCTAGAACCAGTACTAAGCAATGAGTGTAAAGTTTCTTGCTCATCTGACGGTGTTTGAACCCATGCGGCCTGCAATCCTTACATTACCAGTCCGACACGTTAACCACTCGGCCCCGCCGCAATATTTACAGATTTTATTTCATTGTAAAATTAATTTTGAATAAAATCTGTTTTGTTTGGGTTTTTTTTCTAATGCACAAGTAAATTATTGTATATTCCCGACCCACAAGCACTGAGAATAGTGGGGGGTTTTGATCCTTTTTGGCTTGCAGCCACGGCTGCAAGCCATTTCATATGGAAAACTTGTTCCGGTTAGGTGGTTTCCTGCTTACATCTGTTGGTGCATGATTGAACGGGAAACCAGCTGAAATCGTGCCAATCGCAACTTTTCGGCCTTTTCCGTCACTCTTCGGATTAATGATAATAGCCGATGTAGTTCCGATTGCAATCGTGACAATTCGGGCGATTCCGTCATACTGCGGAATTAGACGAAGTAATATTACGGAAATCTAAGCTATTTTAGTTACTTCGGTAATCCCAGTTTTGTTTATATAAATAGGATTTCTATTTTTACTTGATTTATCGGTTTAAAACCGTAATAAATTATAAACGAAATTGTTCCGTTTCAATTGTTTTTTCAAGACGCAAAAGTTAGTTTCTTTTATAATTGTTTTTTGTCTGTATTAGTTGTGTAGTAGTATCCGTCTTCAAAGGGGGTCCTGCTTACCATGATCGAGTTATATTTAGATCTACTGAACTTCTTGGTGAGGTAATCTAAAAATAGCCCATGCATATCATTAACCTTGCCACGTGCTGATCCAAACTCGCAGCGGTTACTTCCCCTGGTCTGTACAGTTAAAGTAGCAAAGCGTGACGTAACAGCTGTGAGGAGTTTATTTGTGATCGTGTAACATAGTTGATACATGCTTATTAATTGGTACCACGTAACGAAGTATTTTAGTGCATTTACTTGTCTATAAAGCAAAGGAATGATTTCGCTGCGAAAAAGGGGATATGAAATGTGCACACTTGTTTTCCTTCAGTATCACGTTAGTATTTTTACGATTGATCATTTTCTTAATTAGTTTTATACAATAGAGAATAGATTTCAAATCGTTTTGACAAAAAATATTCGGTTTTCCAAAAAAAAAAAACCCAACCAAATAAACCCTTTATGGTATACAAATACCGTAATTAAAAAATTGTGATAATAAATTGAAACCAAAAAACCACACAATTTTAAAGGGTTGGGATGAAGGCACAACTGTGCAAGCCTTTCCTTTTAAAAGGAAACTTTATTATTTGTTAAACTCTTTGTAAAGACCAATAAAGTTCCCCGCTAAATACCCATACACTGTGGGTTTGATATATCTCCGGCACAAGTCATTGGTCTCGTAGTACAGAGAAAGTACAGTAACATTTTATATTTAAAGATAGGGGAAATACCTAGAGTTAAATATACACGGAAAAATTGGAAAATGTAATCAAATGTGTAAAACTTTAATATAGTCGAAAGATTTCAGATGAAAATGATGTTATGTCGACATTTAAAAGATGCAAAAATGTAAAAATAATTGAAACAAATATAAGATTTTGTTGTGGAAAAATGATAATGATGATTATATAAATTTGAACAGTCTGTTTAAAATACAAAATGAAAAGATTACTAATATTAAATTCTGCCGTGATTTTTTTTATTTATATTGTAATGTTAGTAAATATAACATATTCTACATCTCGCAAACCAATAAAACCACTGCTGTTCAACTGAAATATAAAAGAAATAGCTTAAGTGTTTTTTGCCGTATTTTCTTCGTCGGCAGATTTAACGTAATGTACGTCATGCGAAAAACTGCTGACCAGTTAAACGTATAGTAGAATCTGCTGACCAGTTAAACATATAGTAGAATTTGTTGTCCAGTTTAACTTATAGTGAAAATTGCTGACCATTTAAATTAGAGATATAGAGACAATTATGTCTAGACGTAAGTTTCTTTTTTTTTCAATGTTAGTAAATACAAAAAAAATCTACAGCTTACAAAACAATAAAACCACTGATGACCAATTAAAACTCTAAAAGAAATTACTTAAGTGAGTTTATTTTCCTTTTCACTTTAAAAATTTATTCTTCATTGCAGTGAAACATATTTTCCATATTTTCATTTGCGTCTTGCCGGACTTCTTTCTTCTAACTTCAGCCAATATCCAACATTTTAGGGCAAGTCTTTCAAATTGTAATGTCAGAAAGAGAAAAATGTATAAAATTATACCGCAACTCATGAAATATTTATTTTCATACCACTCGATAAAGATAAATCCTGCATTTATCGAAAAGAAAATTTGAATACCTTTATGTACTATTGACAATTAATTACTTTTTGCATCTTTTAAATGTCAACATAACATAATTTTCATCTGAAATCTTTCGACATTTTTTAATGTTTCACACAATTAATTACATTTTCCGAGTATGTTATATATTACTAAATAACTCTTCGAGTATTTCCCCTATCTTTGGATATAAAATGTTACTTTTATTTAGACGTTTTCAGTATACAAAAAAAGAAAGAAAATAACAGTGTGATAGTGTGATGGCGACAGTGCGGTATCGCGATGACGACAGTACGATAATGCGACAGTGCAATATCGCATTGACGACAGTGCGATACCGCGATGGCGACAGTACGATACCGCAATTCCGACAACGCGATAGTATTGTATCGCATTTTCGCCATCGCGTTATCGCACTGTCGTCATCATGTTATCGCATTGTCCCCATCGCACTATCGCATTTTCGTGCTGTCGAATTCGCGGTTTATACTGTCGTCATCGCACTGTTGCATTGTCGCCCTCTGGATGATAAAGTATAACCACTATGGCCCTCACGGTATTCCGTAAGAAAGCGGTCAATTTTCTATATTCAGTATTGCCCGTACTCAAAATAACTTGTGCATTAGATTTTTAATCTTTCAATTTCAATTTCTGTCAATCTAACTATGATCCTTTGGCTTGCTTATTCTGCGAATCAAAAATACCTTTGCGCCACTGTTCTATAAGTACATTTCTTTTTGTTTATTTTGAAATCACTTGTCGTTTTGTATTTTTCAGTCCTAGATAGTCATACCACAAGTGTTTTCTTGCCTGGTTCCAGTCCTGTGTTGTATTTCAAGTTACAAAATGGTTTGGCAAGTAACATAAGATTATACCTACTCCAGTCTAACGTCACACTACTTGAAGTCGATCAAGAAAACAACGTGACGTACCATGATAATGACGTTACTTTCAACGGAAATGTTCATCAAAACAACTTCTCCGCAAAAATTCTAAACTTACAAAGACAAAGAAACGGGACATATGTCTGTGAATACACCATTGATGATGGCACCACTATGCGAGACGGCATAACTGTTGTGGTTCTAAGTAAACTTGTTTTTTGTTTTTTTTTCTTTTTAGTAAAAGTGTTGTTTTTTTTTTGTTTTTTTTTTAGTTGTAGATTCTGTTGCAACAGCTCGTAAAAATAACATGGTCTGTCATTTTTCAAATATATGGACTTTTTCCTAATGAATTTCGAATTTTTCTATTCAATCTCTTAGCATTTTTCTGCGTGCCCACTTATTACAATCGCTAAGAAGATTCGTCGTTCGTAATCTTCAAGCAGAGTTGTCGTTCTTGAATTGATAAAAATTACATGCACAAACAGAGACAAAAGAGGGTTGTCGTTCGTAGATAAACGGCAATTTAACTTTCAAAGTAGTGTTGTAGTTTGAATTAACATCTACACGCTTAAAGCAGGGTTAATTGTCGTTTGTAAATAGCAATAACACTCTCATAACATAGCTATCGTTCATAAGTAACAATGCAAGGTCCCCAAACATAGTTGTCGTTCTTTACATACTTTGTGGTACTGTCGCTCTGCCGGGCGCCAGGCGAAAACACGCAAAAAAAAAAGAAAACAAAGACATAGTCGCATCGTCGGATAGTAACGGTTGTTTTACACATAATCGGTAATAATCGGATAAATTCAATGGTTCGGTCGCAATCGCAACTACTCGGCACTTTCCGTCAGTCTTCGGATAAGGACCTCGAACACAATAGTATGAATACCGAAAGTACAAAAAACCAACATGTTGATTTTAAGTCGGATTAGTTTAAAATTGAAAATTAGTGGGCATATTTAAATAACAAGTTGTTGTCAGAGATATTTTCAAGCATAAGAGTACCGGAACAGAAATTAGATGTCAAATATATACATTCGTTTTACATTATCTCTGTTAATGTTTACATCTGAAACCACGTGGTAGAACTACTTTCAATTCGTTTTGTTTCCGAGGTTATTATAGATAATAGCAGAGGATGTTCCGATTGGGTTCGGTCGTTGGTATCCTACGATGACAAAGTGGTAACTTTGTCTTAATTTCGTCGAGGGCATTAATCAGCTCGTCGAGGACATAAATCAGCCAGCATAATAAGCCGATAGTATGCTACTTCCCAGCAAACATACCTATATCGGGCCGATATCGGCTATATGATGGAATATCTGTGTCGGCTACCATATATCGGACCGATGTCTATCCGATATTGACATATTTCACAGATATAGGTCCGACATCGGTCCGATTTATATTCGTTTGACATGATTTAAGTTTTATCATGGTAACGTTTTTTAGCATACAGGACCATGAAACCGGGAAAAAAAATCCGAATTTTAACGCGTTTAACCATTGAACGGATATTTATCGTAATTTGCACAATGGTAAATAGTTACCTACGCACCGTACATCCGGGCACGCTTACATTTGGCGCAAAACTCAACAAGGGACAAAAAGTTCGTATATTTACAATCGCTGGGTAATTTAGCATTTTCTAATACCTTTTTGATAAAATATCATTAACATAATTGATATACTGGTTGAGTGCTATTGAAATTTTGAAAAATAAAATACAAAATATATGGACAAGATGGCTTTGATTTTATAGTCATACAATTTCGCGATCACGTTAAATTGGTTTGGTAATAATTTCTTTTAAACCTATAGGACCTTAGCAACTTGTTGACATAAATAAGAAATAATTTGTTTCTAAGTTTAAGCAAGACTTTGCCATTAATTGATTTATAGGTATACTCTTAAATGATTTTAAACAATAATTGGTCTTTAATTGATAAAAGATGTGCTTTTTTTAATGTCTGAATGGTTGTATTGTGTTATTTCCTTCCACTTGAAGAACTTGGGAGACGTAAGATGTCAGTATTAAATGAAATTATTCAAATTATTGGTTCATTCTGTGTATAATGTTTTTTATTTGGTTAAATATTGTCGGTTTAGGGTTTAAAAAGATCATGGCATTTTCTTTTGATGTTCTTGTTAAGAAATCAAACTTCTAAATTTAATAGCAGTTTGTTCCCATGTCCTCTTCATTTAAGGATGTTTCACTTGGTCTGGACACTGCAGGATGATTTAATTAAAAATAATATTCCTTTTTTTTTTTACTTCAGTAATTATATTGAAAGTTATGTTTCTCATTAAATAATATTTTTGTATTTTAGCACGAGATATCCGCATTTTTTACCCTATTAGAAAAAATGTGTCTCGACAAACACACACAAATATTGGACACTGTTTCATCAGGTATTTGGCGTTGTGTCAAAGTTGGAAAGTCAAGATGGTGGTGGACCAACTGAATTGCCTGATGATATTCATTTACCAGTTACAAGCATTGAAGAACTGGAGTTGGTTGAGACAGGTTTACAAGAACCTGGTTGTTTCAATGGCTTGGTAAATTTATTTTTATTAGTTAGAAAGATGTTAATTTTATCTTTGCACGAAATGAATTTATTAGTGTTTTTGCTAAACTTTTTTTATGTCACTAAAATTTTGCACACTAGTTTTCTGTCCGTCATACTGTTCTTAAAAGTTTTTGGCCTGTCATTAGTGTGCTTTTGTTTGTAACACACAAAAGACATTATATTATTACTCTAGTGTAATATGTAGACATTATATTATAACTAGTGTAATATAGTATTTCTTAAATAGAGAATATCTGTTTGTTTTGCATGTAAGATTGATAAATATTTCACTGAGCGAACACCAAATGCAATATTAATTTCATGACTTGCATTGCAACGAATGAAAATAAAATACCTGGTGTTCACGAATGAAATATATTTCAATCTTATATGTAAAACAAAGAAATTTTCTTTTTATTTCATGCTTTTTTCGTGATTTTAAATATTTTTTACTGATTTGCTGTCTGACGTCGCGCATTCTCCTTTATGAAGTCATAACATCATGTCACATCATCAATTTTGAAATATAATCCTGTTAAATCCTCCAATTTTGTTACACTTTTAACATGATAAATGATGACATCGACTTTCTTTTCTTAAAGAAAGAACATTTAAGTATGACGGCATTTTATTGGGCCTGTTATTCCATTTAGTTATATTCTTTTCATCTGCATTCAGATATAGTCTGGCTACAGTGAAAATGATATATTATAAATTTCAGTATTGGTTTATCAAAAATATTATCTATTACAGTGAAACACTGGAAAAGCATGATATAAATGGCCTTATTACACTCCTGTGAATTATGTGTCAAATGCTTTTTTGAAATGTTAGAAATGTGTTTAGAACAAAAATCATATATTTCAGGTCACATACCTGACACTGCAGTGCAAGGAGGTATCACAAGAAGCGATATGTCAAAAAGAGTCATGAAACACTGCATGTCAAATCAGTTGGCACTTCAGTTCAACTGGTTTGGCAAGAAAGGGAAGAGAGCGTTTGGGAAACTGAAGCTGGCCAAGGCAGTGCAAAGTAATTATTTTATTTTCATTTAAAATTTTATGGCATATTTGACTTAGATATTCGATTAAAAAGAAGAAAATATATCACTATGTTCTCACCTCTGCATAGAAAAGGATATTTCATAAAAAATAATATATCCCAAACTGATTTTATTGCTTAATTAAATGTTTGGAGTTCAAATGCGAGGAATTATATCAGGAGGAAGTAGCCTGATTGATATAATGATTGTATTCGAATATCATAGTGATTTCATAATGCAGTGAAATCACTTTTTTGGATATATTATTTCGATTCTAACAACAACAGATAAATACTGCCGTACCTAGTATTAAGGTACACTGCGTCTGATTTGTTTCCATACTCATTTTCAGCGCCTCACATTTTTAAATGCTAATGTCACATATCTGTAAATGGTTTCGTCACATGTTTAAATACAATGATTTTATTGCATAATATTAAATAACACACTTCAGGTCCTTCTGTGTTTAATAGAGGAAAATGCGGGTTGTGTTAGAATATTATATAAGTTTTGGATAAAGTTAATATTTTTTATGATGTATACCTTTACTTGATGTGTTAATTGATAAAAGCATAATATTCAGTTTAGAACACTTGAATGTATGGAGAAGTTAATATTTTAATTAAGTATATCACAA
The DNA here is from genome assembly GCF_026571515.1 of Ruditapes philippinarum. Taxonomy (NCBI): domain Eukaryota; kingdom Metazoa; phylum Mollusca; class Bivalvia; order Venerida; family Veneridae; genus Ruditapes; species Ruditapes philippinarum. The sequence continues at coordinate 7,812 of NW_026864061.1, forward strand.
AAATTTAAGGAGTATATATAGTCTACCACTACATGTGTCTATAAAGTTCTGCCAGAACAAAAGTAAGTAGGTAGATCTTATTTTCTTTTTTAATTATACTTACAGAAGCAGTCATGAAATGTAAAAAAAATGTACAGCAGCTGAAGTCGAATTAGATTGTAGAGAATGGTTTCGCAGTGCATGTGACAGAGAAAGAGACAGGCCGTAAAAGAAGACAAAAAACCAATGAAGGTGTCCAAGAAACACCCACTGAATAGAACTTTTTTATATATTTATAGCGATATTGAAAGAAAAAAGATGGCTCTTTTAAATTGGAAGTAATGTAAAGGACTTGTATCATTCTAGCCTAATAGTTCAAGAGCATATAGCCTAAGAAGAATAAATCATACATAAATAGTGATATAGTTAAACTAAACATTATTGAGATATATTTAAGAAACAATATCAGTTTCTGTGTTGTTCATCGGCTATTTAAAATCAGTTTAAGCTTGTGTGTCAGGCAGGATTATATATATTGTGTTTACATCGTTGCTGGATTAATGATTCTTCAGCCCCTGACCAGTTAAGTTTAAAGTGACGCCATTCTGGCACTTGTATAAACAAGCTGCATACTTGGGATGACGTTTTTATGGTGCTTACGAGTTCGCGTCAATTTGTCTTATAAAACTTATATCAATCTGTTGGGTCGGTGAATGTGAGATGTTACTTTAGCATCATATGAAAAGAAGGAAAAAAGTGAACTGAAAACATCAGAAAAAGTGCGTTATTATTTTTGCCGTAAAAAGAATTTGAAAACTATTTTATTGAGGGAGAACAAAAAACAGCAGCATATTTGTGTAGTCCATAATCAGTGCTTATTGGAAGTTTATGCCGTTAAAATCCTTCTTTGTTATAGAAACAAAATCTTAAGGAGTGTTAGATTTACATAAGATGTACATATTGTTATTGTTTTTACTCATTCAGTATTTCAATCGCACATATCAAATATTGAGATTATGGTCATAGCTTCATGATAATCAAATAATTTTTACAATTATAATACTAAATCCTGCGATTTGTAAAACTATAATTCAATTACAGCATGCCCACTCAATTTCAAATGTAGGGTACATGTACCCCCTGTCATTGAAAATTGGGGGTACATTTCAAAATCTGGGGGTACACATAAGTTTAAACATGTTTTTGTTTGTAAGAACATTTTAGTCATAATGATATTAATGAACAGGTGTTTCACTTAGTATTACACAAACTAATCACTTTAGGAAGCAATATAACAGCCATTACAATCACTGGTATTTTGTTTAGTCCATACAATTATTACCCATAACCAAAATTTTGTATATCCGAACTTATGTACATTTATTTCAAATTCTCAATTGTTTATATTTTCATTTCATATGAAATGCATAAATCTCACAATTGAAGGTAGTTGTTAAAAAATCAAGTGACTTAATTTATCCTATCATTGGAGAACTCCAAACACTTTTTGGCAGTTGTAAATATCCAAAACTTTTTTTCTTAAGACAGTACATGTGACGTCAAACCATGACTAAAATATTTACGAATCAGACTGAGATGACTTTGAAAGCAGACATGTATGCAATTGTGACTGGGTTTAGACTGTTCCTAACCATTGGTAGACGGCAACGACATTTAGTTGATATGCATATTAGACTATCCCAAACATTCATTCTGACGATTTTACTTTGCGTGCATGTACCCCCTGCTTACAATATTTATGCGTGCATCTAGAAATTTGTGCGTGAATTACGCACTGTAGTGCGTGAATGGGCATGCTGAATTATTGTTTTTGATTCGGTATTATAGGTTGTTTTTTTGTTTTATGCTTTGTAAAAATATTATAAATCCATTTTATTACCATGCCTTGCCAAATGTATAGTCAAGTCTAGTCTTTATTTTTTGCATTGTTTTTTACATTGTTTTATTCTTACATTTATTTTCTTTAATAATTCTGCATAATTGCTGATATTTATTTTTTTCTATTATTGCATAATAGCTGAAGTATAGAGAAAAAAAAACACCCATACATATGCATTGGTGCAATGTTGTAGATTCATTCTCAGTTTTTAAATGGAATTGAAATCATAGCTTTTGAACATATTAAGTTTTATTATTGGCATTTTTAATTTGTTTGTTTATAATGTTTTACCAAGGAAGCAGAACTAAATTGAATTATTACTAGTCTTTTATATCTTTTTTTAGTCAGGTATGTTTTTATTTAAAGTGAAGATGTATATTTGTTTAGAAATGGAAGCATGATAAAAGAATTAACAGTGATGTTTGTACAATATATATATTATTTATCAACAGAAATAACAATTGAAGATGGCCATAAGGAGTTGTTTACCAATTAATGCAATCTAATGTAAAAGTCAAAAAAATATTATTTAATGTGGGAATCTGAATATTAGTTATAGTATGATAAAATGATATAATGTCATCAGTGGGGAACTTTCTCAAGAGTGAATCTATTATATTCTTTAAAATTTTGATTTCTTAAATTTTATGTCTTCATTATAAAGATTCAGTAACCATGACAATTTATTTTCTTATTTACAACATTAAATAACATAGATTGAAGACTAATATTGTTTGTTTGTTTTTGGGGGGGGGTGTTGTGCACTTTTTCTCACATACTTCTCAAATATTTATATCAAAACAATGAAAAATGGATTGTTTGCTGTTATGTTATTGGGTTTTATTTGCAGTCTGCGATAAACAATTTAATTTTGATAAAGCAACAAATACTAGTTTACAGTACCATTGTCCTTTAAAAATACAACTATATTTTTAGCTCGACTAATCGATAAGAATAAGTAGAGCTATTGTAGTCACCCGAGCGTCGGCGTCCGCGTCGGCGTAACCACTTATGTTAAAGTTTTTGTAATAGTTCAAATATTTTCAAAGTCCATTGACATATGGCTTTGAAACTTTGCACACTTGTTCACCATCATGACCCCAACCTGTAGACAGGAGGAGGTAACTCTATTAAGCATTTGACAGAATTATGCCCCTTTTTCAACTTGGAATTTATGTTAAAGTTTTTGTAATACCTCAAATATTTTCAAAGTCCATTGACATATGGCTTTGAAACTTTGCACACTTGTTCATCATCATGACCCCCACCTGTAGACAGGAGGAGGTAACGGTATCAAACATTTTGACAGAATTATGCCCCTTTTTCGACTTAGAATTTACGTTAAAGTTTTTGTAATAGTTCAAATATTTTCAAAGTCCATTGACATATGGCTTTGAAACTTTGCACACTTGTTCACGATCATGACACCAACCTGTAGACAGGAGGAGGTAACTCTTATCAAGCATTTTGACAGAATTATGCCCCTTTTTCGACTTAGAATTTACGTTAAATTTTTTTGTAATACCTCAAATATTTTCAAAGTCCATTGGCATATGGCTTTGAAACTTTGCATACTTGTTCAACCAACCTGTAAACAGGAGTAGGTAACTCTATCAAGCATTATTTTTTACTATCAAGCACTAGAATAGTCGAGCGTTGCTGTCCTTCCGACAGCTCTTGTTTCCAATCTTTGTTAAATTCTCTTTTGACTGTGATGTTAACTGCTTTACACAATTAACATACATTTGTTAAAAAAAAAATATTGATTCTATGATATACATGTATATTTGCCAAATGAAAATAAAAAGCTTATATTTAAGCTCAATTGTGTTTTTTTGTTAATTGGAATGAAAAAATCAAAGTAAAATGTTTTATTAGAAGAAAAATTAAAGGTTAATTTATGTCGGTATGACACCGGCTTCAAATCGATCTAACGATATACAGCCGATATCGGCCCGACTTGTAGCCGGGTTGCACATCCGACATCTGTCCGATATAAGAAATCGATATCGGGCCGACATAACAACTGATATTGGGCCGATATTGGACCGATATAAAATGTTTGCTGGGTTGTATAAATGATATGGGGGAATAAGGGTAAAATTGTTCATACATTAAAGCTGTAAACATTGCAAAACAAAAAATATTATAAATTAGATGTGTAAATTTACTGTATACAAGTAATAGAAAAAGCATCGAAACACAAGGCTATCTGATTTGTACGAGGGGGCGTAGCCCCCGAGTATCAATCTGATTGGACTTGTAATCTAGGTGTATAACCACTGTATATTGCAAAATTGTATCATAGTTTGGGGACCTTTCTGTTGAAATTGTGTCAGAGTTAAATCGTATACATATACATGCACAGCGCGTTAACTGGAGTGCAAGAATTAGTTACCCGCACACCAGAACATGTACATTGATTGGCTCATTTTTGTTGGGGTTTACATATTGTGACTGCAGAGAAAGGGAAAGCGACAGAAATATCATAATTATTCAGATGTTCGTTCATTGATTCCTTTTTTCCGGAGTTTCATATTGTGACAACAGGGAACGTGTTTTCATGTTTGACTATGATACAAAACAGAAAGAACATCAAAACACTCGGCAATCTGATTAATACTCGGGAGCTACGCCCCCTCGTTCTTGTAAATCAGATAGCCTCGTGTTTCGATGCTCTTTCTATTACTTAATACACGCCGAGTCGTCCCATTATTTTCCAATGTTGCTCTAATTTTCCTGCCCTTCATAAAAGGGAGGAATAGAGAGGGTTCGCATAACTGATGGAATAATACAAGTCATCTTCCCACCAAATATGACATCTGTCAATAATGGAGGCTGTATGGGTAAAAGTGTAAAAGAAAATCTATTTTTAGCACTGATGACCTTGACTTGACTGGCCCCTAACTCCATAGGGTGGAAGAACCTATTATAGACAGCAATACATTATGACGGGACAAACAAACGATTTAATACTTTTAAAACTACGAATCACAGAATAACATTAGCAGAAGTTTAAACAGGTAAACGGCCCATCAGACCTCAACGGTGGTAAAAATCACGATTCTGCGTCAAGTGAAATTCAAATAATAATTATTGTTGACAACAAAATGCATACTATTATTTCGTCGTTTATTTACAGGAAAACCAAAGGCGCCGGAAATCATAAATACCACGTGGGAAGTTTTCGGAAATGGAATATCAGGCACTCTAACTTGTGAGGGTACTTCTGATTTCGCCGCTCCACTTTTCTATAAACCTGCTGTAGCAGCCAATTTAACGACTGAATGGATCATTCCATCCGAAAACGATTGGCAAGGGAGAAACGTTGGTTACTTTTCATCAATCAATGGATCCTCAGCTAACATATCAATTCTTGATTGTATGGAAACGAATTTGTTGCCGATATATTGCAAAGTGTCAGAAAAGTCGCTTGTTTCGGACAAAAGCTTTGGGTTTTTCCCTTACATTATGTGTAAGTATATAATTTTTATCGAATAAAGCCAACTCGCCTTTTTGATATTACTAAAAAATTTCTTGTGGTGAAAAAGCATAAAAAATAGTTGTTAAGCCTCATTTTATGGCAAAGGCCTCAAATATAGATGAATCCACATTTTTCTATTGCAAGCTAGTGCCTAGTGGAAGCTGTGTGGAAAGGAATTTACATAAGTCACACCAATCCACGAAATCTATCAGTGTGTTTGTATATGCTTACTGAGAAAAAATTATATTGTACAAATTGAAATAAAAATTCTTTAAACTAATGGCAAAGGGTCAAAATTAAAAAACAAGTAGGTGAGTAAATGTTCATTCTAGTAATAAAATGTGGCATGTCGAGTGCAAAAGAAGTATACGACGGAACACTAGAATGTTTTGACTTTATCTTTCTAAGACATTTTTCCATTCCTCAATTTCTGCAACTCCACAATAAGTTACACAAAATCGCGATATTTAGATATACTTGTTACCTTTTGTTGCAGGTCCGGAACTAGATTTATGGTCGCCTGATGGAGATGGTGTTGATATATTGCCGGCTGATGAGCATGATGAAGATGGTTTTGATATTTTTGATTTATTAACTGTTTTTCTGATATTGGCTTCTGTAATTGGTGCGTATTATTTTGTACTTTTTTAAATAATGGACATTGTATATATAATCTGAACTTATATTTTCTTTATTTTTAAAGAAAAGCTTTACCATTGGTCATTTAATATCTATAGTATCTAGTCATGACAAGAGCGCCATATAAAGTATGTGATGTCAAAAAAAGGACAGAATCGGAAAATAAAATATATCAAGCAGAACAATGGTTTATTAACCAGAACAATAGTTTATCAACCAGAACAATGGTTTATCAACCGGAACAATGGTTTATCAATCAGAACAATGCTTTATTACCCAAAACAATGGTTTATCAACCAGAACAATGCTTTATTAACCAGAAAAATGGTTTATCAACCAGCACAATGCTTTATTAACCAGAACAATGGTTTATCAACCAGCACAATGCTTTATTAACCAGAACAATGGTTTATCAACCAGCACAATGGTTTATTAACCAAAACAATGGTTTATCTACCAGCACAATGGTTTATTAACCAAAACAATGGTTTATCAACCAGCACAATGGTTTATTAACCAGAACAATGCTTTATCAACCAGAACAATGCTTTATTAACCAGAGCAATGGTTTATGAACCAGAACAATGCTTTATTAACCAGAGCAATGGTTTATCAACCAGAACAATGCTTTATTAACCAGAACAATGGTTTATCAACCAGCACAATGCTTTATTAACCAGAACAATGCTTTATCAACCATAACACAAGTATTTTACACAAGTGTCACTGTGGTTTACAAAGTTTCTAAAACCAAGGGTAATTAGTCTCGATCGTTTTACACGAGGTTTCACTAAACCTTGATCTTTGACATTTTATCTTCAATTCGTTAGGGGTCATATATTTGGCATGGACACTGCCACTATTAAGTTTCGACAAAGATATTACATTACCTTGACCTTTGACCCTCAAAACCCTTTTAGCTCGACTTTTTCGAAGACAAAGTCCGAGCTACTTGCTACAGTCATGCATTTCATTCCCGTATCCGTTGTTGTCTACATAATTTTACATAGGCCATTGAATGAGTATAAATTCAATACTGAATTTATTGAACGAGTTGAATAAAGTTTTATGTTATATTATTGAACGAGTTCATTAATTCAGTATTGAAATTACACGAATACAATATTCTATTTACACAGGTAAATGCACCACATGTTTGTTGTATGTTTATAAACACATGTTTCATATGTTTTGAAAAACATGTGTTTAAGAACATATGTTTTTTATATGTAAAATAACATATGTTAAACAGGTCAATGTGAAAAACATGTGTAACAAACATATATTAAACTCATGGTTATCAAATGTTTTTCATCTAAATAAGATTTAACATGTTAAATATATGTGAAATTTCATGTGTTTTTCATATGATAAATTTATGATCATATATTCTGGAAGATTTGATTTACACTTTGGACAGTCTTAATTAGATTCTACATGATTAAACATAATTTCTTAAAAGATTCTTGGTTCATGCATATATGTGCAACTTGTAAATGTAGTAAATCCATGGGGAAAAAGTTGCCTTCACTTCCAATACTTCTTATCATGTTGAAAAAACAATAACAATGAAATACCTTTTTACTATTAATTATAAAGATTTCTGACAGGCTATATGGCCCTATATAAACGGTTGTTTATAAATAAAAACCGAGCCGCTAGGCGAGATTTATATTGCAAATAACCGTTTTATATATGGCCATTTAACCTGTCAGAAATATTTATAACGAATTTATAATACAACAAGCATTTATTTTAGAGGATAAAGCGAGATTTCTTTATAAATCGACATCAGCCTTGTATATAAAACTATATAATCGTCACGATTATCTAATGAAAAGCGACGTTACAAACGTGCAGTATTATAAAAAAGAAAATAAATAAATAATAAATATCTTTTTGGAGGGACAGCTGATAGACAGACAGACAGATGCCGTCATTGGTCATCAGGTTACATGTGTCACATATAACAACATGATGTGGAAATACAAACATACATATTTTACAAAACTGGTAGTAAACAGGGTATTTGATAAACATGTGGATTGAATTAACATTATTATAAGTTAATTAACCTCATAATTATATAGTTATTACAATTGTTTTCCTAACATACGGGGGGAGACTATCAGAAAAATGCTACACTATTCGACTGGGTTGGTTTAGAAATTTCAGAACAGTGTTTACTACATTTGTAGTAAATTAACGGTATGACAGTTTTTATGAATGGGATAAATCCCACCATGGTTGTTTCCCCCTATTGTACTCATTGTCACTGTCGGAGCCCGAACCGCTAAACGTAACGTTATTGGGTTGATTAGATAACAACCCATCTTTTGATGCTGGGTTGTGATGTTTGTCCACTGTAGACGATTTTGCTGCTGAAGTTTTCCCCGAGTGTTTTGAAGAACGACGGGGTTCGATCTCCGCATCGTGCGATGTCATGGGTGAAATGCTACTGCGTGATCGACACGGTACGGTTGCGTCGATATTTTGCTGAGATGTGGTCTGCGCTGGTTCCGATTCGATTATTTCGACATTTGAAGTGTTAATGTTGTTCGTGGGCGTATTTGTTGCTTGATAAGTAGGTTTCATATGGCCGGACCAGAATTCGGTGTATTTTTCTATATTTGCCTTAAGTGAGAGAGACACATGCTCCTGGACGTTCTCATGTCGCAATCCTCTTAATACCGGGTACCAGTCAGGGAATTTGTCATGTGTTATGGACCCTTTCACTTCGATTGCCGCCGGGAATTTGAACTTGACATTTTTAACACCGTGAGTCTCCCTCGCCTTTTTATAAAGCGGCCAAAGTTCTTTCCTTGCATTGGATATTTCTGCAGGGTAATCTCTTTTTATACTAGCTGATATTCGGTTTTTTACCTTTAAGATTTGGAGATTTTGTCAATAACCAATTCGACGTCGTGCGGGTCAGCAAACGTGACGACAATTTGCCTTGGTATTTCGCGGCCCTGTATATATACTAAACCAAAAAAGAAACTTTCGCAAAGTATGTGCCAGTTGTTCAAGGGTACCACTTAGATGTACACACTTATATACACTTAACAAATTTTATAAGTGTGCATGTATAAATGGTTTCATAGGTGTATCAATATTTGCCCGATCATGCTGAAATTTTCAATAAATACAGAAAAGAGACATGTTATCATTTTTATTAAGTACTTTTCATTCAAGATACAAATTTAAGATTTGATTTCTAAAAAATGTGAATGCGTGTCGAAAGTCGATGTTGCAAAATAATGTCCTTATACTGTGTGTGTTCACCCTGACTGTGTATTACAGCCCGACAGCGTCGTCACGTCGATCTTACATAACGTTGTAGATAAATTTTTGGTTTATGAGGAAGCTAGGTTACCAAAGAAGTTGCTTTGTACTTAATGATTAGTCGTCTCAGGTAGTTTGGTGTACACCCATGCCAGGCGCAACCTACAAATGATACAGACAAGTAATAACTAAATAAAAATAAGCATTTTATGTTCGGCTTTGATAGAAACTGAATTTAAATGATTTCGGCTTTTACAATGCAAAGGAATTAAAATAATTATTTAAACAAATAAATTATATTAACAACCTCTGTTTGGTGTACACCAGCGTTAATCAATCTTAGGGCTATACCACGCTGTTGTATAGATAATCTACCCATGTGGTGTTTTTCTGATATGTCGATCTCTATCGTATCCGAGAATATCATGTGCAATCTTATTTCACCCATTCTCACAATTGTCTCGTGCATTGTGTGAATTTCGTTCGTTCATGGTTGAACGCACCTCATAATTAAAATTGACATGCTTGAGCACATGAAATGTGTGGAAATGCAGCCAATAGTCAGAACACAATTTTTTGTAAAAATATATTGATAAACGAAAAAGTTATAAGGACATAAAAGGTGCACACTTATAAGATTTGTTAAGTGTACATGTATTAGCTTGTAAAACTCGTTTTGTTTGCAAAATCGGTCAGCTTATCCCCGTATAAAAGCCCGATATGTTTATTCAAAGTAAAAATCAAGTTTCAAAAGGATTGAAAAACTGTACTAACATATCTACATTCAAACTTGGAGAAAGTTTCTTTTTTGTTTCAGTAAATTTGCGTCTGCCGACTCGAAACGCGCGTCTGATAACTACCTTCCCGTGTCTAGGCACAGTTTCTCTCGTAACAATTGTCTAATCTTAATGACACAGTTTTCATCATAATTTTCGTGAATACCCGCGAAAACTACGTTACTGGATCTCACACGCACCTCATGTTCAATAGATTTTTATTCAAGTAACCATAACCGGTTATCTACAATGTCCAACCTGGCCGTATTCATATACATGTGCGATTCAACACCGTCCACTCTCATTTTCAATGGTGCAAGATGCGTTGACATAACATCATAAATTGAAGTAAATTTTCATCATTTGATAGCGATTTAAAGTCATTCATGGTAGGCCTTGCTTTATAAAATTTATCAAAGTTCGGATGGTCTGATGTGGGTGGGGTGCCCGTGTGGTGACGTTGACGTTTTCTATCATACCTGACTTCGTGAAAATCATCTCTCAAGGGTTTAAATCTGGACCCCATCATATTCAGGTTTTCATCCTCTAATAACGAATCCTTTTGAGCACACATAATCCATTTTTTAAGTCCAAATAACTTTTATATCCAAAATTTAAGTTTCAAATTTTCTCGGTTAAAAAATGGCGTCTACCCTGTTCACCCACCGGAAACTATCATTTTAAATTTAGGGAAGAACGGCCAGGGGAAGCAACAGTTCATGGGTAAATCGTCAGGATGATGGACTGGTTATGGGAGAATAGTCTACTATTCATTTTTATTCATGATTTTTTCTCTCTTTGTGTGTTAGTGTTTATTAAGTAAAATTTTAACAATCAAGAACCCAAAACGAAGTGACCCGTAGCGAGTGACCGTGGGTTCTTAATTGTTAAAATGTTCACTTAATAAAAGCTAACTTACTTAGTGGCCAAGCTGGAATGCCTGAAGCCTATAGAAAGTTGTTGACAATACAATGGGTGGAGTAAAGGGAGCACAATATCATCTATCAGTTGCATCATTCAATTTATGATTAAATAATAAGCATACTTCATTTGTGATGTATGTATATGTTAGTTCAAAATGACCAAAATGTTTGTGTTTGTCTGTATTTTCACCAAGCAATTATTCAAAAAACGATACCGACATTAAAAGCGGTAATTGAAGAACCTTTTGACCAGATATGATAGATATCATTTTTATTTACTATGTAGAATTAGAAATAATCTAAATTTACAAGTTTATATCAACATACATATTTAGCTACAAATCAATAAAGTTAATTATACATTAGTAAATCTATGTACTAAGATGAATAGAATTATTATAATAAAACGATTTTTTTCCTACTTATTTTTTAAGCAGTTAAATGTTTGTTCTGCATCTGCATTATTTTATAGATATTAAGATAGTGGGAATTGTGGTCTTTGCCACCTGTAAATCGTGAACTCGGTGGTACTCCTGACTCCCGACCATAACTAGAGGTCGAGGGTCGGGACCTGGCACGGTCTGGGGCGTATGTTATCGCAAGAAGACCGTATGTGAGCTTCTGGGCCGGAGCTCGGGCTCTGGTTGAGTCAAGGTAGAAAATGTAAATAACGAGCTTAAACGTGGTTCCAAAAAAATATTATCCATATTGATTTTATATTTATAATTATGTATATACATGTATATGATGTATATAATGATTTTTTGAATAAATATGGTTTCATTTTTGTGGAACTGAAGCGAAAAAAAAAAACTCTGACTAAGTTCTCGCTTACACATGAACACTTCGTTTCAAATTCTTAATAAATTAGTGACAATATATGCATGTCTTTTCAATTAAAAAGAGAAGTTTTGAAAATCGGAGCGATTTTATTGGTCGGCAAATGATGTTGAACATTAAACAGTAAAATTCTTATGAATTATCAAATTCAAACAACCCCAACTCTGGAAAACAATTTACCATTTGTAATGAAAAACATGATTCATGTGAATCCATATGTGAAAAACATAAGTCTACATGTATACCATATATGTAACATACAGTGTCCTTTTCTTGGAAAAACACTGTGTCCAACCGTATGAAAAAACATATGTTATTCATGTGTATCCATATGAAAAACATGTGTCTGTACCATATGTAAAACATATGGGATACTTTTCTTGGAGATACCATATGTTTCTACCATATGTAAAACATGTATGTCACATACGTTTAACATGTAGTGCAATTTTACCTGTGTATACATGGGACCGGGGTCTAAAGACCCTGATGGGACAAATTATAGAAATTTGCTTTAATTGTCATAACTTTGTATTTTTTAATGGATTTGGTTCATATTTAGACAATACGGTTCACCTATTCGCAAAGTCATATTATAGCATTTATTTCATCAAAAATAATCTAAGAACCATAATCTTGATTTGGTTTTGTTTGAGTTTCAGCTACTTCTATAACGCTGTTAATGTAAGTAATTATTTGACATTTCTACATTTTGATATCTGAATGTGTATTTATCATTATTTTATACGTGAAGAAAATTTCTTTCAAGGTCATTAAAATCACATCTTGTAGTAGACTTTTCACCATGGAAACGAGGAATTTAAGCCTTCCTTTTCGCAATTTACAACATACATCAAAGTAGCTGTCACTACATCTTTCACATGGGAGCAAAGTTTCTTTCTGTCATCCTTTTTGCTGCACTGCACTTTGACATTTTTATTTGGTTAAATAGAATTTGCACATGGAGACAATTTTTTAAGTTTTCCCCTTTTTCATTTTACACTGACTTATACGTCATTTTGTGGAGCACATTATTCCTCAGAAATGGGAAAATTTCCCTTTACGGAGAAAAGCAAGCATTGTGGGTTCATTGAAATAAAGGATGTATTGCCTTAAGTGAATATAAAATCATTTGTAATTAGGTAGCAAAATGTAAACAAAGTGGTATTTTGACTGCCATACACAATTCTAAATCACAATTCTAAATCACCTAGCAGATAGCTCAGATATATAGCTAATTAAACTGTTAACAAGATACAAAAAAAATAGAATAAAAAAAAACTTTTGAAAAGATACAATTATTTAGCATTTTTCAGCTATTATATGACATTACTATACTATACATTGTATTAACAAAAATTAAAATTCATTTAAACGAAATAATAATAATACACGAAATTCGTTTCAACGAAATAATAATACACGATATGTACGAAATGATACTGATATTTCACGAAAATTGTTTGAACGAAATAAAGATAATATGTGATGCATGTTTTTTTTTTTTTCATCCTTCGCAGTTTTATTTTTATTTTGACATCTATATGATTATACTGTGGCATGGAACATATTTTCAGTCTATATCTTTTACATTGAAATTTAAATAATGTTGTGTAACGAAGTGGCGGCGTATTATACTATGACTCATGGAAAATCTCACATAGTCATTTCCTTTTCTGTTTATGATACCAGTGATTGAATTTTGATCTTTTATCCCAAATTCACTTTTCTTTTTCATTTAAAAAAATGTGTGCGAAAAGTTAAACTGATTCTTTTATAATCATGTTTCTTTATCATATATTACTTCGTATTACTCTTTTACCAACTTAAAAAGATGTCTTTGTTTTTGCTTTTGGCCAATAATAATTAAGTACAAACTATGGTCATATGGAGTATGGAACATTTAATTTCATTAAACCTTTTTCGTGGCATTAAAATTATCGATGAGTTTAGTGCAAGTTTGATGTTATTTATTGTACCTTTTCACATAATATTCAAATATTTCCAATAAATCAAACACAGTGAGTACATTAACAAAATATTCTTAAACGTATTTTATCTTAATCTATTTTCAAAATTTAATGAATCACGACTTAAATTTAGAAAAAGTCCAAATACGTTCTTAACTATAACTGTATTAACAATAATGCATTAACAAAAATATTGTGTTTATTGTAGTATACGAAGAAGGCGGCAAAGAACACATTCTCTAACAGACGGATGTAAGTAACAATTATTTTTGATACCACAATGTTTGTTTGTATTGTTTGGTCTACTTTTTATTATAATGTTAATAATGAAGTGATTTCATAATGGCCTGGTTATTGGGCTGAAGACTGTCATATTCGGCCTCAGGCTAATATGACAGTCTAAAGCCCAATAACAAGGCCATTATGAAAACAATTCATTACTGTTAATTTTATTAATTAACTACACATAAACTAAAAAAGATAATTACTTGGTGAACAAATAATAACCAATGTGAAATTTCTTTGTTGTGAATATGTAGCAATATAGTCATGTGATAATGTAAAAATGCGGCGATGTTACAATGCGATAATGTAACAATGTAGCAATATATTGATTGATTTATTTATTTGTGTGTATTTATATGTCAAATTACAAAACAAATTAAGGCAAATTAATCACAGATATATCTATCACATAGTTTTAACACAGTAATTAATTAAAAAAATGAAAACTTAACATTCATAATTAAATCAAAGATATTGTTGACTTCAAGACAATATATACAACATAGGATAACCCATGAAAGTTCAATATAAAATAGAGAACTTATTTCCAATGGGGTCCTTTGATGGTAAAAATATATTTTCTTGAGAACTGGCATTCAGGTCCATACTTAGAGATGATATACTGGACTGATGTTATATTTCTAAGATCAAATAATATTAATTTCTTTTGCACATTATGTTAATTACATATATCACATATTGCAGGAATAATACTATGAATGTGACTAGTTATCACACCAATGAAAGATATCTATTTATATATATCACAAAACCAATCACAAGATACATTTATATAAAACATACTATTGATTCAAACAATTATCTCTAAAATTAATAAAAAATAAAATCTGCTTGTTCAAATTGTTTCATATTTTCGCTTAGTTCTGCTTTTACTTTCTTTTTAAAGCTAAAAAAGTTACTTTCCTTTTTAATATCAAGTGGGAGCATGTTCCAATCCCTAATACCCTGGTAAAAAATGTGCTTTTTGTAAAACTATTAACATGGGGTATATGAAAGTTCCCTACACTGTTTCTACTATTATAACAATGAACATCAGACTTTTTTATTAAATATGTTGTGTACATGATTGAGTCTTAACTGTATGATTTTCTAACTTAAGCCACCCAATACTACTATTAAACCAATAACTTTCAATGATTTTCTAGAGGAATAACCATGAATATAACGAACAACTGTGCTACTTGAAGTTTATGTTTAAGTTGTTTAGTAAGGCCACTATACCAAGATGAGCTGGCATAACCGAAGTGACACTGTATTAAAGAGTTACATAATAGTTTTCTTAGCTCCTAATTCAAACAGTTGCCTTGTCTATGCAAACATTTTTATCGAGAGTTTACTTTTTGTACTATATTATCAATAATAGAAGTGGCTGAGAGATCATTATCCAAGATAGAACCGAGATACTTTACTGATGGCTGAGATTGTATGGTGTGATTATTACAGTGTATTTATAACTGCTCAAGTTTTGACAATTTCCTCTTAGAACTAAAAACAATACATTCTGTTTTACCAAGATGTAATGATAGCTTATTATCAACAAGCCATTTACTACAATTTTCTAGTTCCTTACCCAAAACATTACAAATAACATCTGTATCTTTATGTGAATATAAAATTGCACTATCATCGGCATAAAGAATAAGCTTACATGTTTTGCTAATACTAATACTCATATCATTGACATAACATAGAAACAATAGAGGACCTAATATACTTCCCTGAGGAACACCACATGTAATATTCATAGCTTTAGACATAGTATTATTTACATTTACAATTTATCTACGACCAGTTAAATCAGATTGAAACCATTCTACTGACTCCACACCCATTTTTTGTAACTTTTTACACAAGATGTCATGGTCCACAGTGTCAAACGCCTTTTGCAAATCTAACATAATCATACCGGTGAGCAGTCCTTTGGAAGTTTGACTTTATACATGGTCAGTGAGATGGATTAGGCAGGAGTCAGTAGAATAATTACTTAAACCACTTTGTAATTCATATAAAAGTCCCTGCTTAACTAAAAAAATTTCTAACTGATAATATACAGTTCTTTCTAAGATTTTTGAAACAATAGATAAAATACTGACAGGTCTATAGTTGGAAACATCAGATCTGTTATTCTTTTTGAATAATGGTTTAACACATTTCAGTTCATTTGGAACTGATTTAGATGTAATAGAATTATTCACTAAAAAGGCAATATGTATCTTTAAAAATGGTGCAGCATCTTTAAGAAAGTTTGCTGGAATTTCATCTAATCCTGTGCTTTTAGAAAAATTTAATTTACAAAGCTCTTTATATATATATTCTTCACTAACAGTATGTAATTGAAATTTATTTCCATCTGGATTTCTGTTCTTATAGAATTCTTTAAAGAAGTTTGATTGTACAGAAAAAAAGGTTTAAATGGATGGCTCCACAAACAAAACCCAGGGGAAAAACCGTTTATCGGTGTTTCCTTTCTTATGAGCCGGGGAAACCCCGGTTGAACCAGGCAGAGCCCCGGTATAAATCTTGCTAAGGGTTTTTTCAGAAAATCTTTTTGTATTACTATTCTTGAACGATAGATATTATATTAAATAAAAATTATGTATCAATGTAATCATTTTCGCGCGTTTTCAATCTACCGGGGTTCTACCGGGGCTCTGCCTGGGTCAACCGGGGCTCTTCCGGTGTCATCCGGGAACGACCGGGGAAGCACCGGCATGAACCGGAGCTTCACCTGGGCTCTGCCTTGATGATCCGAAGCGCATCCTGGGTGGTAAGTTGGGAATTACCGTAGTGCTGTCGGAGTTAGTGTGACCGCAACAATAATTTCACCCCGGATCGTCCCGGATCATCCCGGTAACTTACCGGGATGGTCCTTGGCTCTACCGGGAGTAAGTGAGAACGCAGCTTTAGGCGTGGACTAGCATTAGATAAATTATATTCCAATGTTAAACAATGGAAGAATTACTTTTTATATTGTATAAATGACAACAGGAGCGTTTATAACTGACCCATCGACACTATAATCATTGGTGTGTAATAAAATACCGTACAAACCATGTAAATAATTCAATCCAAATTAATGATAAGTAAAATAAATTCAGTCCACTATTATAATGACCAATGGTACAGACTGATCTCCAGTTAAATGATCTTGTCGAAAACGAAATTAAGATGAATTATCAGGTTTCAATCAGAAGAAATAACAAAAGAAAATGTCAGTCATATGAATATATGTTTTAGGCAATTGAGAGATCACATGAATCAAATTCACACATGTACTTGTATCTATAACATAAATCACATATACAGTTCATCTACTTCTTATACAAGTGAGCATCAACAAATTCATACAAACATTGTATGAGAAAACCTATATTATGCCTTTAAGACATTTATAACTCACATCAAAAATTGCTTGAACGTCTGTTTGTGATCATAATGATTACTACAAGAGTAATATTTACCATAAAGCAATGTCTCAATTTACTAAAATACATATATTAATCAATATAATATATAATATAATATTAACTGTCAACATATTAATTGGGAGGGAAGGGTGGGAAATTTTTATTTTTTAAAACATGTGATCTCTTAGTCAACGAAATACAGAATGACAAAAATGTCCAGGAAATAGATGGACAAAAATATTTACAGCCAAAATCAGAAGCGACCAATAAAAAGATGTTTATTGCTGACGTAAACCATAAACAAAATTCGACTTATGAAAACCCATTGAAAAGGTCAACTTCATTCAACCTTATAATTCAGCTATTTTTAAATCAAAATTCCAAATTATAGTTAACAAACGAAAATTTCAGTCATATGAATACATATTTTAGGCAATTGAGAGATCACATGAATCAAATTCACACATGTACTTGTATCTATAACATAAATCACATATACAGTTCATCTACTTCTTATACAAGTGAGCATCAACAAATTCATACAAACATTGTATGAGAAAACCTATATTATGCCTTTAAGACATTTATAACTCACATCAAAAATTGCTTGAACGTCTGTTTGTGATCATAATGATTACTACAAGAGTAATATTTACCATAAAGCAATGTCTCAATTTAATAAAATACATATATTAATCAATATAATATATAATATAATATTAACTGTCAACATATTAATTGGGAGGGAAGGGTGGGAAATTTTTATTTTTTAAAACATGTGATCTCTTAGTCAAAGAAATACAGAATGACAAAAATGTCCAGGAAATAGATGGACAAAAATATTTACAGCCAAAATCAGAAGCGACCAATAAAAAGATGTTTATTGCTGACGTAAACCGTAAACAAAATTCGACTAATGAAAACCCATTGAAAAGGTCAACTTCATTCAACCTTATAATTCAGCTATTTTTAAATCAAAATTCCAAATTATAGTTAACAAACGAAAATTTCAGTCATATGAATACATATTTTAGGCAATTGAAAGATCACATGAATCAAATTCACACATGTACTTGTATCTATAACATAAATCACATATACAGTTCATCTACTTCTTATACAAGTGAGCATCAACAAATTAATACAAACATTGTATGAGAAAACCTATATTATGCCTTTAAGACATTTATAACTCACATCAAACATTGCTTAAACGTCTATTTGTGATCATAATGATTACTACAAGAGTAATATTTACCATAAAGCCAAACCCACGGCCAAAAATACAAACAAGTAAGCAAGAGCATATAAATACACTTAAAAAACTATGAACAAACCTACACAGAGGCTTTCTTATTACCTCCTTAGTAGTATAACCTTCAAAACTATCCATTGCCAGCTTGCAAGATAGAGTCTTTCCTGAGAAACAGTGTTTCTTATGCAAAGACTAAGAACATAATTTGAAGTAAAGGAATTCAATCAAGAAAACAACTGAATCAAAAATAAAACTCACTATTCATCAAAACACATGAGTAGCCGAAAATAACCCAATAAGAGACTTACATATTATCTCCTTAGTAGTAATAACCTTCAATGCCGGCCAATACCGAATTGTAAGATTAAGCCTTTCATGAGAAACGACGTGTCTCAAGCAAAAGCATAAAGTCAGCATTTTCTACTAATAGAACTTTTAACAACTTATTTTAGATTATTAATAATAAAACATAATGTTTCCTGTAAGTGTCATCCAACAATTATTATTTTAAGTGCGTAATATTAGTATTAATAAAGAATTCCTTTAAACGCCGGGTCCCTTCAAGATTTAGATATAAACCCCATCATTTATGGCATAATATTCACAGCGTGGTATACCGCATTTAAGAAACGGCTTGAAGGTTCTTATAAATGAAACCTTTCTGGTCTTGCATAATAAAACTAAAATTTATTATTTAAATTTTTAACTCTATTACCAGTGGACTCAAAATCAATTGGTCGAGGAATAATCGCAGATACAATAATGCTATCAGTAGATTGAAGTCGAACGTTAGATATCAAATCATTTAAGTATGAAATAATCTCATCCTCTGAACGGGGACCAGTAACATCAATGGTGCCCACATGTAAAATAATGAATGAAGATCTTAAATCTACTTGACCCTGAGAAATTAATTAAATCTTTACTAGTGGTAGGAACTAAATTTGATTTGCGAGCAAGTAAGAAAAAAGGAAAAAAAAATATAAATAGACACCAATAAATCAAATTCTCAGAGTCTTTGAAGTCTAAGGCCAAAAAAAAAATGTGAAGTATGAAAGAAGTTATAGGTTCGGCTTGTTTGACACAGTGACATTTCAATCTGGAAATGCCGAGATGAGTTAAATTAACCAGAAAAGTGTTCATTTCATTTAAATCAAATCCCAGTAACTGATGAACAGTTCTAATCCCACTTAAATAATTACGAATACTAGACACTGATTTAAAAGAACGACTCAAAAATTGAGAATATAATTGAAGAGTGTTTGTACTCGCCGGTAAATAACATAATTTGAAATAAATACAAAATAAAATAAACGATTCCCTATGAATTTTTAAATTCTTACTACTACCTTCAGCATATGCTCAAATATTTGACAGTTTCAACTCAGACATGAGAGTCTTCAACTGTAGATCTACAAAAAAACAGAAAAAGAAAAATTACCAATCATTAACAAAAACAAAATCTTGATCCACCACCTCACAATACTCTAAATAAAATCCAGTTGTTAACTGGAAAAAATCATCTTTGAATTTATCATGCTGTGACCAACGAGACAAACAATCAGAGATTCGATTTTCCATACTTGACAAATGAACAGCTCTTATTTCACATTGAGATTTAGCTGTTGAAAAACAAATTTCTCTCAAACCATCCTGTAACATTGAACATCTGGCTCTACCAGAATTCAAGACTGAGCATACAGCCTCATTATCACAATTAACGACTATCCTTTTACCTTTAAATTCATTTGACCAAAGTCTTAAAGCAAGAATAATGCCAAACAATTCTAACACTGCTATAGAAAATTTTTGCTTAGAAATATTTACAGGAAAATCAGAATGAAAATATTTTCCATTGTAAAAACCACCACGGCCTGTTAAACACGCGTCCGTTGAGAAAATAGCATCTGGAATTGACCAATTCTCATATTACATAATAGAAACTCCATTGCATTCTTGTAAAAACTTATGCCACTAAAGATTGTCTTTTTTAACCTCAGATGGAATAGGAACGTAAATATGTGGAAAATAACTATACAAATCTTTAAGCCAGTTAATAAGCCTGCTTATAAAATCCTGCTTGACCGCACACATGAAGCCACAAAATTTAATTTACCAATAAGTGATTGTATTTCTCTAAGCATTGCTTCTGTTTTGTGTAACCATACCTGAATTAAATTTTTAATTTCTAATAATCGTTCTTTAGTAACCTCCATAGTCATTGAATTCGTATTAAAAAGAACCCCAAAAAATCATTATTTCCGAAGGTGGACAAGCTTTATCAACTGACACAATAAAATCACAATCCCTTAAGACTTGACCTAAACAATTATATGCAAAAGGCGCATTTTGCCTTGTTTCAACTCCAGCTAGATCATCAAGATAATTAAGTATACAAATACCAATATTATACATAATAAAAGCTATAGCATTTGTAACCCTTTGACATATATGAGCCGCAGATCTAAGGCCCATACTCAAAACAGTATCACAAAATATGTGCTTTTTTCCAACAAAAGGCAACTAAATTATAATCACTTGGACAAATACTTATCTGTCTGAAAAAGCTTTACGAAAATCTTTTTTAAACATTAAACATCATTGACCTTTAGATTTCACTAAATGAACAAAATCATCTATTCTAGGAAATACCAAATCAACATGCTTATCTAAATATATATCTTTATCAATGAAATCATTAACAGCATTACCTTTTGGCATACTCAAGTCTAAAATAATCCTTCTTTCATCAGTATCTTTTTGAGGAACAGAATTTAATGGAAATTTTCAACCCCGAAGTAAAGGGGTTGCTCTTAAATGGACCTAAAATGCAAAAAGTATCACTTTCTTTACCCAGATATTTATTAATCTCATCCAGATAATCATTAGCCCCGGAATGGTTCCTATATTTCCATGTATCAAGTTGCTCAAAATGTAAACCTTCTTCTAATAAACCAATGGGAAAAAACATATTTTAAAAGATCACAAACTATTAAATCATTATAGTTTGAACCCAACATACGCCTCATAAAGTCAGTATTGATATTATAAGCAAATGTAATTAAGGAATTAAGTCTGCAAAATGGTCTATACGTTAAATAATTTGCATTCTCTCCGTGCCAGTAATCTTATCAATAGCTATTAACAATAAGACATGACAAGAAAACACTTGAGAAAGCTGTTTGAACCAGTATAAATACAGGTCAATAATTAAATTCAATTCTGTCAGTTATATGCACTAAATTTCACACTCCATAATTCATGCACATGTCTGTTTTAAAGTTATTCACACAATAGCTTTATGAGTATAGAATATTTAAAGTTTGCCTTGTTGCTACTCTGGTCTGACGGTAACAACTGTATAAATGAAATGTATCTGCTGTACCCAAGATTTTCAAAATAACAGCCCCCCATAATCTTTTACGCGTGTCTAGATTCTTAGGACAGTAGCATATATGATGTTGCACAAAGTCTGCATATAAACAATTACATTTGTCGCATTTCCAGATATATTTTTTAGAGACAAAGCACAAGTTTTTACAAAGGGAGAGTAATCGAGGGTATTGCAACACATACACCATAATGTGCAAGGGTTATCCCCCATTGGTAATATTGGTGTTAACACTTGAATCTGCCCTGTAACTGCTCAACGCAAAATGTTTTAAATAACCACAGAAACAAATTATAAATGACGCACAATTTTAATGTAGCCGCAGAAACTATTACAAGTACATGTATATATGACCCCAGTATTAAAGATGAATACAGTAACATTTGAAAAAAAATATAAATGACGAAAAAAATTGATAAATATGTTATAAATTATCACACAAACTACATTGTATAGTAATTGATCGCATAAGCATTTTTAAAGAAATGTTGCCACTGTTATAACTGTTTAATTTATTTTCTCTTTAAACCTAAAGTACCCTCTGAACGAGATTTTCGTTCGGACGGAGTACAACAAGCATTGGAACGTATTGCAATGGAAGAGTCTAGACAGAACTATGAGTTACACGGCGGGCAGAGTGCAGGTAGTGTTACCTTTTTTTGATAGATTAACCAAACTTTTTTATAGATGTTTTAGGCAGTGCTAACTAATCCAAAGAACTTTTATTCTAAAATCAGTTATTGACATATTCACCAAACTTTGATACAGTTGAGTTCATGTTGGTAAGTTCTCCTTACTCAACTTAACTCAACCCAACTCAACTCAAATAATTTATTTGTACATAAAGGCCTCCGGCCAAAAATATATCGTATGGTAAAACACATAATAAAATGTCAAGAAGTTGTATATTGCAAACGTTTAAGTGTCATTCATTATTTTCATAAGTTGATAGATATAAATAGATATTTTAACAATGTCAGAGTTTTGAGAAGACAAAAGAGCATAGAAATCTTGAGGTTCTGTTCCATGCATATACCAGTTAAATAAATACATTTGTCGTACAAAATCATATTTAACACATTTAAAAAAAAGGCATCAGTTACATTAAAATTTTGTGTTATTCAAGTGTTGGCAAACGTTACATATACATGTACGATTTTCTTACATAACATTATTATATCTGTCTAATTCAATAGTCAGCCTATAATTTGAAAGGCAAAACATTGATATAACAGTTGTATGTTTCAACTGAATATCCATTGTCAAATATTTTTCAACAGTAACTAGACTTTTAAAGTTATTATAATGATCACATCTACTAGAGGTTTCAAGAGTCTAGTGTACAATAGTTATCAACTCTTTGTTTAAACATTTTAATAACAGCATTGACATCGCCAAAATCTTAGCTTAAATATCCGTATAAAACTGAATCCATATTTGTACATAAGTGTTCTATCTTTGGTTGCCTGGCAGATTCTACCGGCATCATATAGGGATTTTATCATGTTACCGTACAACATTACTTTGGATGTCTATGTGATGACATGGTTAACTAATTACACCAATATCGAAAACAATTTATATATATATAAGATTTTATGCTCATTGGTCCCTTTCTCATTAATACTGTACAGAATATTACCTGTTAAGTGTCGGGTTTTAGCTAAGTACGTCTTAGCCAATCGATATCAAGACCTAAATCATGTGATGTTAATTAACCATTTTGGCTGTTTCGATAAACATTTGTCATTTATGGCATTTATACAAATTTGTACATGCCATGTTTGTAATTATGTAACATTTGTCATTTATGGCGGTTTTAACATCCCAGTTTGGTTATTTCAATACAATTATGCACATGCCATGTTTGTTATTACGTAACATTTGTCATTTAGCGGTTTTTACCTCCCAGTTTGGTTATTTCGATACAAATATGTGCATGTCATGTTATGTAACATTTGTCATTTATGGCATTTAATAAATGCCCTATTTCATTCAACCTAAGTGTTGTGTTTTATCTCATACCAAACAAGTTCGTTTTGCCAGTTATATTTGCTTGACCTGGACAATACATAAAATATGTAGTGCACAATGGTAATCTACCACATTCACCAAGAACCATACATGTATTAGTAGTTCTACGTACATATCTATAGAATACCATTACAAAGTTTATTATGAATATGTTGTATCGTATCTACTAGTACATACTCATAGCCCCATATTTGAGATGCATAACAAAGTATCGGTTTGACCATTGAATCAAAAATCTTAAATGAATCAACAACAGAAAAGAAACCAAAAGGTCTCTGATAAGCCTTTATGGCAAAGAAAGCTTTTTGCGCCTGGGATACTAACTTACAATGAGCTGATGACAATGACAAACTTGATGTAAGTAAGATACCCATGTACTTATACTCAAAAGTGATATTGATTTGCGTTCCACGATACGACCAGTTAAATCAATGTAGGTATTTATTTATGAGAGAGAATAATGTGCACGAAATGTAAAACCTTTTGTAATAAGTTTACAGTTTCTATAAAGATGTAATACTTGCTTATTCCCTTTTTTATCTTATCATGTTACGTATCAGATCTTGGAGAAAATCAGTTCTTTATTGAAGACATATCGTGTTAGAAAATAAACTTATGTCTATTACAGGAACAAACACTGTAAGTCCTTTCGTCCAAAATGAAAACGAGGCCGGAACATCGCAACTACTCAGCAGTATACAAGGTGCCGAAAGAGGCGCTCCACGGGTAGAAGTAACAAATGATGACATAACTGTTCTGAGAGAAGTCGAGTCATGTATGTATCATGTCCCGGTCAGCAACTTGTGTGTCTTAATTCTAATACAATATTTAAAAACTTACAAAACGTAAAACTATGGAAGATTATTTATGCAATAATTGTATTGTTCTTTCTGATAAAGTGACATTATGCTCATATTTTCAAAGTAAAGTTAAGCTGAGTTGGCTTTATATTTCAAAAGATTGACTGTTTAAATAGTGTTAGACCAACAGTTTATATTGGAAAATGTTTTGGATAAAATTTAAAATCTGCCTTAAATATAAAAAGACTGCCCCACTCTTTTTATAAACTGATCGTAACAGGTAAATTCTAAAAGATATTTACAGAAATTTCGTTTGAATCCGGGGATTATTTATTGTTTATGTGATGTAAATTATTAAATTAAAAGGAATTATGGCAAAATAAAAATTTATTTTTTCTCTAACCTGGTAGAATATATTTCTTAAACATGTAAACAATTTGCGATTAACCAGGACATATTAAACAGAAATAGCCATTCAAATTTTGCATGAATGGTCAATAATAATTTTAAATAAAACTAGCCAACTAGCTTAGCACTTTCAGTACACAACTTTTTAAAAGATATTTGAAATCATGTTTTCAACTTGTAGATTTCTAAATTTCAGTGCTAACCAGTCTCCAAAGTCAGTTAGGTGCTGTCATACCACTTCGGGTGTCAAGAGAAAATATATTAGAGAATCTTATAGGTTATTATACTGACGAAGATCTGGCAGCGTCTCGCATAACTGTGAAGTTTATCGGTGAGGAAGGCATGGACTGTGGTGGTGTCACTAACGATATGTTTACAACATTTTGGTACCGAGCTCAAGAGGAGTTCTTCATTGGCTATGAGGCAGTGGTGCCGTACCTTCCCCCTCAAAGATTCACAGACGATTCAAAATATCGAGTTCTTGGCAGGATATTATCTCATTCCATTGCTGTTATGAAAGAATTTCCGATACATATGTGTAAAAGCACGATTATTGCGATGATCTATGAAACAACGGATGCTTCGGCTGAGATTCTACTTGAAGATTTCCTGTACTTTCTGGACAGCCATGATCGTAATTTGGTTACCATGGCAATAAACAGTTACAACAGTTTAACTTCTGATCAAGCAGTCGAACTAAGGACCATATTTGAGAGATACGAATATGCAATTAGAATAACAGCCGAAAACTTTAGGTATCACGTGACACAATTGGCACGCCATGTGTTATGTATACGTCCAAAACCATTGCTTGACAAAATGAGGACAGGGATACCGCAATCGCACATGGAACGATTCTGGTCGAGTGTCCATTTGAAGACATTAAGTGTTCTTTTTCGTGCACTCAAACCAACACCAGAAAGAGTAATCGCCCGCTTGAAAACATCAAACTCCATCTTAGGGCTGACTGAACAGCAACGTAGGGTTTTCGGTTTTCTTAAAGACCTGTTGAAAGAAATGACGACACCAGAGATTGAGACGTTCCTTCAATTTGTAACAGGAAAGAAATCTGTACCACGGGAGAAGATAACTATTGAGTTTACACGAGCCACCGGCAATCTGAGATTACCGAAGGTTCACACTTGTTCAAACATGATGGAGTTGCCAGCATCATACGAAGATTACGAAACCTTTCGCTCCGAGTTCAAACATCTTCTGGCATCCGATGAAGCACTGAAAATGTCAATGGCGTAGAAAAACACCAGACAGTTCTCAATGTAACATAATGCATAAATTTCATAGAATAAACAATTACTCTGGAACTCAAGGTGCAAGTATACACTAATCTCCTTGTGTAACTTTGCAAATCAGCCAGCTTATTTTTAAAGACAATCATTGACCATGCAAGGTCTGTTGATCTTATAATGAAGATTAACTTTAAATTCGGTACCATAAAAAACAACACAAAAACATAACGTATAATGATGTAATTACAGCGCAAACCGTTAGTAGTAATGGCACTATAACGTCATCGTCCGAACTATTCAAAGAACTAGTAAATATTTCACATCTGCTATAAATCCTTTTATTATTACATATTTGTCTTTATAATATTATTATCTATAGAAATGCTTACAACGTACATTGTATATTTGGAATGTAGTTTTACTTATAAATATTAGATATTTTGTACGGACATGTGAATGTAGTTTTACTTAAATTATTATCTTGTATGGACCTTAGACTGTGGTTAAATTATATCTTTTGTATGGACCTCACAATGTACGATCAGTTTGTTAATTATATATATATATATATATCTCTTGGAAACTATTTTGTATCTTTTGCATGTACTTCAGATTGTAGTTTTAGTTTGTAAATTACCGGTATATCTTTTGTTTTGTATGACAATGCGGATGTACTTTAAGTGTGCAAATAATTATTTTGTATGCATCTCAGATTACGAGTAGTTATGTTTGAAAATTATATTCTATGCGGGTCGTCCGTGCCCGAGGAGTTAAGGTCGTTGACTTCAAACCACTAAGTCCCTCAAAACTGTGGTTTTGAATACCGATATGGAATTTGGATTCTTTCATGTGAGGAAGCTATCCAGCTAGCTGACGGAACGTCGGTGGTTCTACTCGGGTGCCCGTTCGTGCCTGAAATAATGCACGGAAGGGCGCTCATGATGTCTTCCTCCACCAGTAAAGCTAGAACGTCGCCATATGACATATACTGTGTCGATGTGACGTAAACCCCAATCAAACAAACAAACAAAATATCATTTGTATGCATCTCAGATTGTAGATTTAGTTTGAAAACGACATATGTATATCGTTTGTTTTGATCACTGTCAGATTGTAGTTTTAACTTGATAATTATATATTTTGTATGCACCTCAGATTGAAGTTTTAGTTTGGAAATTATATATTTTGTTTGCCCTCAGATTAGTTTTATTAGTTTGAAAAGCGGTACGTCAAGATACCGAAATCAACTTAGATTTCGGTAAAGTTACCGAAACCAACTTTTCATTATTAATTTTGAAAAGTATATCTTTTGTATGCACCTCAGACTGTAGTTTTAGCTTGTAAAATATATAGATTGTACGCACTTCAGATTATTTTTCTGTTTTTTATCTCTCAATAAAACCTTGAAAGTTGATTATCATTTGTTGTAATTAAAGTGTTTCATATTCATTCTAAGAACTTATCCTAAATTCAAGCAAATTTATCAGCATTTTTCTAACTAAATTCTCGTTTCGTTTACAATTAAGTCTTAACGATAATGTACTTTAATAATGTAAAATTAAAACAAGACGACCATGATGGACCTTGATCGCTAAACTGAGATCTATTGATAGAAAGGGTCATAATTCTCCAGTACAGGTCAAAGTGAGGCATCGCCTTTTTTTACCCAAGGGCTAGGATTTACATAACTTTTGTAGAGATCCACTAGGCTGTTCTACCTGCCAAACAGGTATGCTTTAGGACATGTTGTTTTCATACCATACGTTGTTTTGGAGAAAACGATATGCGTTTTTCTAAATAAATTTATATTAAGCACATGTTCCCCAAGGCGTGTTCATCATTATTTATACAAAATACAGAGACTTCAAGGTGATAATTTGAGCCAAATATGTTAGATCTGGGTATATTATTAGCTCTATTTTTTTGACTGCATTGGTACAATCTAAATAAATAAAGCAGAGGGGAACTATGTAATGCTTGATGCCAAGTATCTAAGCTCCAGGAGATTTCCTTTTTTCTAAGCCATCTAAGTCATTTAAGTTAAATACCCATGGTGAAGAAAATTTTGAACCTGTTGGTATGTTAAATGTAACTTCTGTAGTGGATCATCTGTCTATTCATCTATGATGTTTATTTTATACAAGTAATTCCTTTCAAACTATGCTCCGAACAAAAATAAAGTATGCTGTATACAAAATGGCTTTAACTCCAAGATGATTCAAACGTTAGATCCTTGGGCACTGTACTTCTTAATGACTTATTATATGCCCGAAAGAAGTTCGGACATATTATGTTATACCCCCTGGCGTCCGTCCGTTTGCAATTTGCTTTCCGGAGCATAACTCAAGTTCTATTCGGCCCACAATATTCAAACTTCATAGGATGATTCTCCACATTGAGTAGAAGTCTCCTTTGATTTTTATGTCACAAGTACCTTAAAACTGAAAAACATTTTCCGCTCAATAACTTAAGTATTAATCAACCTGCAGCTGTAAAATTTTATAGGATGAACAGCCATGTTCAATACATGACCCCTATTGATTTTATGGTCAAAGGTCAGGGTCACCATGACCTTAACACTGAAAATTTTGGTTTCTGGAGCAAAACTTAAGTTCCATTTGGCTCACAGTGTTGTCAATATTGAGTAGAAGACCCCTTTAAATTTTTGGGTTACAAGGTTAAAGGTCACTATAACCTTAAAACTGAAAACGGTTTTCACTCAATTACTTAAGTATTAATCAACCTACAGCTGTAAAATCTTATCGGATGAACAGCCATGTCCAATACATGACCCCTTTTGATTTTAGGATCATATGGTCGAAGGTCAGGGTCACAATGACCTTAATACTGAAAATTTTGGTTTCTGGAGCATCACACAAGTTCCATTTTGCTTAATGTGTTCAAACTTCATAGGATGATTGCCTATATTGAATAAAAGATCCATATCTATATTGGAATCAAATGATCTTAATATTGTTAACAGTTTTACAACTGTCGAACTTCATAGGATGATCACTTATATCGAGTACATTAATTATATGCCCTAAAAAATTTGCTTATATTATGTTATACCCCTGGCGTCTTTCCATCCATCCGTCTAGCATTTTTACTTACAAGATAACAACTTGATGGTGGTGCTTTGGAAATGGCAACTGTATATATATGAAGGTTTTTCAGCTATAAAGGAGGATTGCTTTTTGAAGGAAGTAATACTTTTTTTAATGTGTTTATGTATCAATTTCTTTAATTCGTGTATACATTGTATTTCCTTCATAAATGGGTACAATGAAAGATGGCTGATTTACAGAAGAATTTTTTTTGTTTATTCATTCAAGACTAACACTTTTCGGGCATATAATGTTCCGCCTAGCGGTCCAGTTTTGGCCCATTTTAGTTGTCACATGTATGTATCATTGAAATGTATTTCTTGGTTATCCCTTTATGAACCTTTCAACGGTAATAACTGACAGACAAGTCCTCATGACTAGAATCAGGACTTGATATAGCACTTAACAGATTTTATAATTTTAAAAAAAGAAATTCAAAATTTTCAATTTTTTTATTTACAAATGAAATGTATGATCTATATCAAAGCTAAATCCTGTTTACTCTTAAAACAGGTAAACAAAAACAAACAATATATTGTCATAATACATATTCTCATACATGCATAAAATTCAAGATTACTTTGCCAGTTTAATGTAAAGAGCAAACTGGGTGAACACTTTGAACACGGGCTTTCATACGTGTCCGAAATGCCTATCTTCTCCACTGTACTCATTGTCAATTTTAAAACACCGAATAAAAACTCATTTAGGAAGATTGATCACTAAAAAGAACGAACCATGTTACTATTTATAGAATTATGTTTTAACCTATATTCATGCCGATTCCGAATTTATAGTCCGATTTCACTTGGCTTCCTATCGCGCTGAATGAAACTGTTAGTGGTATTTGTGATTCCAATAATTTCTTATCCATAGTTGCAGCAATTGTCCAATTAGAATCTACCTGGCCTGGAAAAAAAATGACACGGTAACCAACTTGACATCTTTAAATAAGTCATTAAATGTAACTTTAACAGGTATAATTATACATTACAGCAATCCCAGAATGCACCAATTTGACAAGACGTTAATTATATATTGTATGAGTTTTAAATTTAACATTTCGACAAGTTTCTTTTTAATTACATAATCATTACACATTTACAGAAAAAGAAGGAAAAGTCAACATATAAAGTCGGAAGCATAAATTGGCCGCAAGCTTAAGGCGACAAGAGACACTTTCCGTGGTACTCACACAGCTTAAGGTGACAACAGACACTTTCCATGATACTCACACAAATGTCATTTAAACCAACTAATTATAGTAATAATTTTTATTTATTTAATCTTTGTGCATTAAATGTCGTTGATAATCATAAACAAGAGGGCCATGATGGCCCTGAGGTCGCTCACCTGTATATAGGCTCCCCTAACCCCCACCCCCAACGTTGCAGGGCCAATTTAACCCAAGGGCTTTTATTAGCACAAACTTGGTAGACACCCATAAGAAGATGTTTCATGCTAAACATCTAAGCTCTAGCTCATTGGGCTTTTTAAAAGAAGATTTTTTTTAAGTTTTTACTATACACATACAGTTAAAAACAATGACACCCCTGGGGCCGGGCCAGTTTTGACCCCAGGGCTTTTATTTGAACAAACTTTGTAGACACTCACTAGAAGATGTTTCATGCTTAATATCTAAACTCTAGCTATTTGGGTTTTTTCAAAGAAGATTTTAAGTTTTTGCTATACACATATAAAGAAAATCAATGACCCCCGGAGCGGTGCCAATTTTGACCCCAGGGCTTTTATTTGAACAAACTTGGTAGACACCTATTACAACATGTTTCATGCTAAATATCTTAGCCATAGCTCTTTGAGTTCTTTAAAAGAAGATTTTTTAAGTTTTTACTATATGCATATAGGGAAAATCAATGACCCCCAGGGGCGGGGCCAATTTTGACCCCAGGGCTTTTATTTGAACAAACTTGGTAGACACCAATTAGAACATGTTTCATGCTAAATATCTAAGCTCTAGCTCTTTGAGTTCTTTAAAAGAAGATTTTTGAAGTTTTTACTAGATGCATATAGGAAAAATCAATGACCCCCCCGGGGCAGGGCCAATTTTGACCCCGCGGCTTTTATTTGAACAAACTTGGTAGACTCTTATTAGAACATGTTTCATGCTAAATATCTTAGCTCTAACTCTTTTGGTTCTTTAAAAGAAGATTTTTTAATTTTTTAATATATGCATATAGGGAAAATCAATGACCCCCAGGGGCGGGGCCAATTTTGACCCAAGGGCTTTTATTTGAACAAACTTGGTAGACACCTATTAGAACAGGTTTGATGCTAAATATCTTAGCCATAGCTCTTTCAGTTCTTTAAAAGAAGATTTTTTAAGTTTTTACTATATGCATATAGGGAAAATCAATGACCCCCAGGGGCGGGGCCAATTTTGACCCCAGGGCTTTTATTTGAACAAACTTGGTAGACACCCATTAGAACATGTTTCATGCTAAATATCTTAGCTCTAGCTCTTTGGGTTCTTTAAAAGAAGATTTTTGAAGTTTTTACTAAATGCATATAGGAAAAATCAATGACCCCCCCGGGGCGGGGCCAATTTTGACCCCAGGGCTTTTATTTGAACAAACTTGGTAGACACTCACTAGAAGATGTTTCATGCCAAATATCTAAGCTCTAGCTCTTATGGTTTTTTAAAAGAAGATATTTAAAGTTTTTTCTTTCGGTTACCATGGCAACCAGAGTTCTGCATGGAATTAAATTCTGTGAACAATTTTTAAAGGTGACCACCAAAGGAACATTCCTGTGAAGTTTGGATGAAATTGTCTTAGTGGTTTATGAGGAGATGTCATTTAAAGTAAAAGTTTACGGACGGACGACGGACGGACGACGGACGAAAAGCGATCACAAAAGCTCACCCTGTCACTTTGTGACAGGTGAGCTAAAAATAACATATTTGAAAAAATGCCTTTGTAAATGATTGATTTTGAATAAAAATCCTACAATTTTAAATCGTCATATCAAAGTCATTTTTTAAATTTATTCTTTTGTCTTCAATCTTTTGGAATATAAACATACTTATAATATCTGGGGAACCGTGTCTCAAATTTTTTCTATCTTTTCTCAAAAAACTATTACATAATGTCAAACATTTTATGCGACTTTTTCAACCATACATATTACGTTATTAAAGATAATTAAGTCGCTGATTGAGAAAACAAAAATCCCTGGCACGGTTCCCTCCGTAAATGAACCCTTCTTTCATGTCCTTTAAACCGCATGTTAATTGCTTGATTATTAAAAAAGTTATGCCGATTCAAAGTTAGTCCGACCCGCATCAAACGAAGTGTCATAAATTGGCTGTTGTCTCTCGGACCCCTACATTTCACGCTTATTAATTGCATGACACACAAATATCGCACCAGAGAGGGTCACAAGTTGCGGTAACATGCTCTAACAACATTTTATGACCCAGTGACATCTGACCAATTAAAAAGCTGCTGATTAATATCAGTTTATAGCAGGAATTCTTTAAATCTTAACGTGATTAACTGTCCGTCTGGTATCTGTCCCACATGTCACGTGACTATCGGTAACATTTGAGGCACCCAGAGGGGGGAAATGGAACGCATTTGTGCACTGCTAGCGGGGTATTTAATTGTTTCACTTTTGAAGTTTATTATTATTATCAGCAGCATCATTATTATATTATACCAGTATACACTCCTCTGCCTGTGTATTCGTGTATGAAATTCCGTTAATATATAAATTAAAATAACAAAAAACTGAGCATCTGACAGTCGTTTAAAGACCGTGATAAATGTACAAATAAGAAGGGATATTTTATATTTTTTCCACCAAATTGATATAAATAATAGAAATAAAAGGTATTACTCGATCATTATGATCTGACCTTCTCGACTTCTATTATCATGAATATCATCTATGCACAGCATAGAGATCCAGTTTCTACTGCGATATAAAATAAATTTCATACTTTGTCCCAGGTTTATTAGTACTGTGTTTGATTTACTGGCAAACAAAAGCATTCACTGGTAATATCATTTTTTTATTGATTCATAGAAAATAATCATCCTTAGACAATCATAAAAATTGTTTAGAAATTTGTCAGGGATCCCTTACCACAAATCATATAGGCGTTCACATAAAAATGATGTCTGTTTTTTTTTGTTGTTTTACTTGACATTGTTAGAAAACAATTTGGAATGTAAATTAAGCAAGCCTTTGAATCCGTACAAAAGTCCATAAACTCAATGTAATATCTATCAGATTAACGGGACAAACAAATTATTATTTCACACATTATGGCTATTTTAGCAACTACATTTTTCAACCCTATGGCTTAATTATTTATGTTTCATACATTATGTTATGTACATTGGACGACAATTTCTTAATTTATAAAAAAAATGCTAAATAAAAGGTAGACGATATTATGTTGAGATATTCTTAAAAGATGTACAGTATTTGTACAATACATGTATTACGAGTAGTATCGAGCGGTAATTCATGGATATATGGAACTACTGATTTCCCTCATTGATGCCTCAACAGGGGGCAGAGCGTTATCGATAATTGACAGGTTACGCAAATAGCAGATGAAAATGGTGTGGGAATCGATTTAAAACGTTTAAAAACACTAAATGTGTTCAGAAAAGGTTAATAAATCTACTAGGCAAAAAATCTCATTTTAGGTATTTTCAGTGATAATCGACTCCGTTGTCACCTTAAATGTTTAGGGCCGGCAAAATCTACAACTTACTAGTATCTCTCTACCTTATATCTGAAGCATTCCTTAAGCTTTTATCTGAACGATATTCATAAAATCAATTCTGGAGAAATTTCACTAGTCTGAAGGTAATATGGCCAATTTATTTGGCCATCCCCTGAATTTAGTTTATTGTAACAACACAAAATAATCATATTGCAATACTGTCTTTCAAATCAATACATTATCAGACCAACTTGCAGCTAACCTGAACCATAAATTCAAATATTAACTAAAGTTTCAAGTTTGTAACTCTAACAGTTCCTCAGATGGGACGGGACAAAGTGATTCCTTTATAGCCCCTACAAACTTTGATGAGTGGGGGTATAAATATTATTTAAAGCCATATCTGGAAATTTGGATCAGGAGTTGTTGGTACCTTTAAAATTGACTCCTACTTGTGGCACCTCCAACTGATAACCGACTGTGGCAGTGCTTTCCCCCATACCGATACTGGTCTCAAACTCAGCACCTATCTGTAAGGTATCGTTGATTCTATGACTGTAAGATGTGTGCAAACTTCCCCCACCAGGCCCTGCTGGACACACTGTACCAACTCCCTGCCACTTCTCACCTGTAAAAACAAAATCAAAGCATATGTGACTGAGTTAATCCTTAAGTTTGCAGACGGCAACTGTTTCTACTTAAGTAGTGCAGACCTTGATCAACTGGGATGTAAGTGACACCCGAGTAGAACCACTGACATTCTCACATGCAGAATCAGATGATGCTTGGGCTGATGGAACCTACAGTGGTGAGAGGCAAGTGGTTTGAATTATAAAACATGTGCAGCTACACTATATGTAACACATGTGCATGTTGTATATGGTATCTAGACACAAACAAATTTGAAATAGAGACTGGGCAATAACAGCCTTTAAAGGCAAACAAAGATCAACAATAATTCTATTAATAGATTTTCAAAGGATGTTTTGCAGAAAACTTGCTTTCTATACAATGTCCTACAAAGAAAGTAAGTAATGCAATAAAGGTAAGTTATAAATGCATATTTTTTCTTGTGTGGATCCATGGATGATAAGCTCGGCACAATGTAGCAATCATTTGTGTAAAGTAATTTCAATCCTTCCCAATAGTTAATTTGCTTCATAACCTTTTGGCAATTGGCACTAGAAATACCTTTGGCCATATTTACATAAACATATACATATATTTACATATACATATATAGCATACAAGACAGATATATCGCATATACAAAACATACACACATCAGAAAGTATTATGATAATAATATATTTTAACCATTTAAGAAACAGTAATATTTCCCAGTGTATTGTGTCTAACATTAAAGAATTTTTTATATATTTAACAATGTAACTGATGGGAACTTTTAATCACATTTGAATCATAAATGGCTATCATATTGGCACTTTGCCACATAAAATCAAATTAGCCATATAAAGCTCAATAAGATTGAATAGCATCAAAATTCTTCTCTTTTTTTTTCCTGTAACCAATTTTTTCTAGGTCCACATAAAACCTGAATGTAAGCAAAGACAGACATTTTGACAGACAGAGGGCATTCATATCATCCTGTCCCCACTTTGTAGTGAGGAATTAATTATTAACAAATACAGCTATTATCTTACCCTTTAATCTTGCAGACATAGACATCACAGCAACTTGACCACCGGGAATATGGCCTCCCTTCTGATACATGCATTCAGTACCAATGTCTAATGATGGGGTTATTCTTTGTAAATATTGGCCGACTGCCAATCCTGAAATACGTAATAGAAGACCGAGGATGAAAGATTTACATATGTCGCTATCACAGGCAGTGAGCTTGGACATGTACACATATTCTACATGTCATTTTGAGAATATCCAAGCTGCCCGGAAATTTTGACATTACATGTAGTGTAAAAGTACAATATTTGTATAAAAACTCCTACATGAGTTGGATAGCACCTCATACATTTCCAAATAAAAATTCTAAAACTATTGAAAAATTTTTCTATATAAACAAAGAAGGCCGTTAGCGTGCATTATTCTACAACAAAGCACTCGCCGTTCTTATTAGCTCCCTGTGTATTTTCACATTGAGGGCGCCATTTTGTTTAAAAAATCTGATAAATAAAAACATTTTTGTTGAGTTTTGTTGAAAAAACTATCTAGAATGAAAGAAAATGGTCTAACTAAGAAAATGAATCCGAACACCAATATCTTTTATTCAGTTGTTAACGCTGTACAGACGTTTAAAGTGTTATTTACGTGACGTCACAATGTAGTGCCAAACAATACGTGCAAAACAATCACAAATAAAGTATGCTATTTTAATGTCGCAAACAAGTTAAGTTTTACATTTATTTCATTTTAAATAATTTTTATTTTCCTTGAAAAAATATAGAGTGAAATAAAATAAACGTTTTCAAATTTCGTTATTCTCAAAATGTTTCTACACGCGGTAGATTTAACGAAAGTTTTTTCAACTCACTGGAACAGCCTTTTGGCGAAAACAAATTTAACCACCAAACATAAAGTCCAACTATATAATAATTATTATATTTTTTCTTGACGTATTAGAATGGAAATAGATATTAATTCTTCGAGCACTATTGTATAATAATGCACGGGTTTTGGTTCAAATGCTTGTAATTAATCACTCAGGCATATCGGCTTTCGTGATTATATTACTACGCATTTGAACTCAAACCGTGCATTATTCTACAACAATGCACTCAGAATTGATATCTATTTCCTAAATATAACACTTCTTAGAACCTTTATGGAACTTGTTGTTGTATCAAAATTTGTAATACCAAGATGCAATGTTTCTCATGCCCCTTCTCTTCTACCTGTATATTATCTAGCAATCTAACCCTTAACCGGCTAGAACCAACATTTATTAGATGTTGCCATTTGCATGGAGTCAGGCCAGACTGCTCATCTGTACAAGGACTACCATTTTTTAACAGGAGTGAATCACAACAATAATTCAAAACTCGCCAACCATTTTAAAATTGTTATCCCTTACCTACGGTAATTTTGGTTACTTTTGTACAAATTAAATTTAATCTATGTATTAATCAGACACTTTATTAATTCAAGTAACACAGTCTTTTAATTATTTTTGGTTGCTTTTAACACTGCATTGCACTACCACTGTAATGGTCATATGGGGATTTTCCAGCTTTACTGTAGGAAGGAAAACCTCAGGTGCTCCTCCGAGCATAATTCAGGTAGGTACAGGCACCCAAGTAGAACCTCCAGCATTACACTAGCTACGTGGATAGCTTACACACATAGTCTGAAGTCCATGGGATCAAACATAGGCCGAGTTATCAAATCAAAATTAATCAAATCGCAAAGAAATAATTGAGAATCAAATCGAATCGACAGAAAGCTGAACCATTGCACACCTAGAAGATTCCCAGTCTATAAGCACTAAAGGATAAGAAGCTAGGGGTGTTTAACTGTTTAAACCTGCTCAATATTTTACATGGACCTGTCCAGCTTCTATTTAAGAATCAGGCCATACCAATTTTGTGGATATAATGATGAAAATTTTGAGGTAGGTCAGAGCCATGTCAAAACAAGACTACATGGCTATGCAGGCTTACCAGTTCCAGCAACACTGAGCAGGTTAAAGGTTAAGACACTGACTTACTTACCTGAACCATTCAGCAGATCTGGGTTTGCTACAGTTAAAGAAGCTGTAAATGAGCTGCCTTTATAATCTGTTACCATTTGTGTGTTAGATTTTTCTCCCTGAAACTACAGTAGGAAAAGAAAAACCCATCTAAATACATATTTCAATCGACAGTTTAAACATGAAAAAACAATTGCAAATCTCACCATTTTAAATCATTGTTAAATACCCTTTTTAAATCATTTAGATGCTTTCACAGTCATTACAGTAAGGTAAAGAAAACAAACATGTGAAACAAAAACATCATAAACCGCCTGCACCAAATATTGTAAAAGGATAATCAAAAAGTACAAGTGTGTGAAGTTTTTCAAACCATTCTTTTTGTATTTGAGGATACCAACTTGCACGCAAAATTGAAATGGACTAACTACCACTCTTTTTTAATTTTTTGAAAAGTCAAGCTAAAAATAATCTGGTCACTGGATTCATCAAAACCATAACGGTCATTTATCATAAAGTACAAAAAATCTGACTGACCAGATAAGCATCTTGAAAACTTCCCCTTTTTACTGAAAATATGTTAACTGCTGAAAATCATTTGGTTTAAAAAATTAATGGGTTCAAAAATTATTAGATTCTATTTCTTAATTCTTACTAAACAAAAATCATGATAAGGTGAAAACAAATTTCTTTTTTCAATTTTATATGAATTGCAAGTAATGAGGGTAACATTTATGTAAAACAGACACATTCAAACTGAAAACAACTGAAATATTTCACTTACCTGGGCAACACAACGAGTAAATATGTTTCTAGAAAATGCATGAATAATGTTAGCATTAAGATTTCCACTAGCATCAATGTCCCCAAGTAATACTGGATAACTCTGAAATGGAAATGAAATATGACAGACTTGCTGGCTGAACATTAACTAATTTTGGAATTCCAATCATTCTGCAAGTAAGCAATGCATTCATGAGATTCAGTGTTACATTACTTTTTGATGAATATTCTAAAGTTTCTGAAAATGTTTAATATAAACATTATGCAAGCTGCAGTAACATTATATTATACATGCAATGAAATCTAGGTAGAGCCAGAGAAATATGTATTTACTATCAGCAACCTTGCAGAATTCCACATCCCTGACAGGAATAGAGCGAACGAGTCAGAGTGCTAGTACTTAGCAGGTGATTATTAAGCTTAAAAAGTTAACCACAGGCTGTCAGTCACACAACATTTTCTTTTGGTTGACAGTAACAACTTTATATCATATATTAAAAATAAATTTTCTATTTAATGTTACAGTCTGCGAAATAAGGCACAGGCCCGATGCCCGAGGCTGGTAAAATCCCATTTGGGCCTGCAAAAATCCAAAGATTGTAAGACCGACGGGCCTTTGAATTCAGAATGTGTTGTCCTATAAAATTAGTTTCAATATGTTTCCTAATTAAATATTATTGTGAAGTACTTCATCAGTATATGTACATCTAACAAGATATGCGTAATGCATTGTATGTCTATCATTTATGCATTATCTATATTATCATCTACAGCTAGATAGTGTAAATATACGGACAATGCTCTAGTATAATCATAAATGTTTGCGGGTTAAAGAACAAGTTATGGTAAATTTCTGTTGAAGAAAAAATTTATTTTAGATTGACCCATTTAGATTTGTGAACAACAAACATGAAATGGCTAATATAAACATCTGATGTGAAACTGGTGATTGGTTGTGTTTAACAAGAGGATATGTTCATTGAATCAATGCAATGCTTCCTTTTTTGTGTCAATATTTTTAACAAATAAAGTGGAAAGCAGCAGCTTGATGAGTAATGTTGAGTACATATAAGAAAACAAAATAAGAATCTTATTGAAAAAATGCTGACTGATTTTCTGTGAATAAATTGAACCTTAATGATGTGAATAAAACATATAATAAATTGTTGTCTTTATTTTGCACAAAAAAATCTTTTGGGCCTGTGATTTTCTGTCCGGGCCTATACTTCTGCATGGGTTGAAGGCCAAAATGGCCTATGATGTAAAAAAAGTTATTTCCCAGACTGATGTTATTATATACAATACTACATCCCTGAAAAACTTCCTTTAAACAAATGGTAAGAGATTAGCATTGGCCACCAGTATAGAGCCTGGTAAGTGCAGTGTGACCACACTGACCAGGTTCTATACAGTTGGAAGCTCAACTTTTTTTTGCTTTAATATTGACATCTAAGTTATCTATCAGGACAGCAAATCTATGGCATATAATTAGCAGAAAAAAGGTCAACACTTAACCTGCTGGAACCATAAGTGATCGGCCTTTGCCACCAATATAAATAATAAAAGGTTAATGGTTAAAACAGTAAAACACACTGAAATATTGACATATACCTCTTGGGGAGAAAATTGTTTACTTCCTACATAAGTTGCTCCAAATCTATATCCTGACACCATAGGGTTACTAAGAGTGAGCGTGTGGTTTATCTGAAAGTGGCTACTCACACCTTTACCAATCACTAATCGACCGCCTTCAAAGGGCATTGGAAATATTTCTGAAATGAAATCAGAGACAATCTTGAAAAACAACAGCACTGGAACGTGCTCCAAAATGCTCTACGTACATGTATAATACATAACCTAAAGCACAAGCTTTGTTTCAGGTTTTGGCTTATTTGTGTAAACAAACTGATTATGAAAATTTCTAGCGGTTGATAATCTTAAAAATAGTGCCCAAAATGTAGGACAAGTAGCATAGCATGCAGGTCGAGTAGAAATTTGAAGCTACTTGTACTGCAGGACGAGCTGCTCTTAAATTTTTTTCGATTCCTGTATTAATTAGCTATCAGATGCAAACATTGAGTGTACCTGTCAATGATTGGCATAAACTGCTTTAATGCGGATAATTGATCACGCCTAATGTACCTGTAGGCAGAGCATATACATGGATTGACAGTTTCCAAACTAGCAGACGACAGGCTATTCTTACCAGTAGAATTGCTAGTAAAGATAACCGGTTGTGTATCTCAATGTATAAAACGTATGTAAAATAGTCTGACTTGTGGTAGGTTTAACAGTAGATTTAATTTTTAAATACATTCAGTGTCAAACAATGTGTTATAATATATACTGAGATGAAGCTTAGATCACAAGCTTTTCATTGGTGCAATAAATTTTAAAATTGGACACTAAATCGCCACAAACAAGCAGTTTAAAAACTGCCAAATTTGTATTGTTTTAGCATTAGAGATATAGATTTTACTCGAAGATAACTTTAAGGGAAACAAATTGTGTTATTTTTCACTCAATACCTCGGTTATTTATGTAGTTCATATAGAACTGTCAATGGGTGTATTGCTTTGTAAATTCTTTCCACTTTAGTCAGCATTTATTGATTGACAAACAGTAAAGTCTCCAAGCATCCATCAAAAAATATCACAAGACAAAAATGACAAACAAGCTGATTTTATGACAGGTTTTATGAGTGCATTTCACAATGTTCACAGTCAAGACCAAAGGTCTCACGTGAAACGGACACACTGTTTTAGTATAAATCATTAAATGAATAAATTATTTGTATTCATTAAAATTACATCACTTTTCATAATTGGCCTCATAGTCATAATTTACCTTTGCATGCTTTGTGTAACTCTTCATAGGTCCCTGGATTGTTGGGCAAAGCAGGTTTAACTTCTGGCATCACAGGAATTATCTCAGTTGGTTTAGGTGTCTCTGCTGGTACTGCAAGTGCTACTGGAGGAACGGGTGGAGAAGGTAACGCAGCGCTGTTTTGTGACGTAACATTTTTATCTGGTATCGGGGCTACCGGGGCTGGTGCAGATGCATTGTTCCCCATCTTTGTTTATTCTCTGTATGCTTAACCGACACAAATTAATATCTACTTACAAAACTATTGTCAAATGTTTATAAATACCATACAACTTTCAACATAGCCGGCCATGTGCAGTTGACATGCGCAAGGTCAGTTCCGATTTGTGCTATAATATTTACTTATCATAAAAATTACTATAGGGCAAAGACCGCTAAATAAGTTTTAAAAATGTGAGTGGATTTTGAGCATTTCTGTGCTCGGCTCAAAGACATAATAAAAATTGTAGTTCATTAAATAGCTGTAGAACCTTTTCAATACATTGCATTGTTCCATATTAGAATATGAAGAAATTTCATTTCTTCATTGATTCATTGAAAATATGTGACTTATTTAAAACATAACTTTTTGATACTCAACCTGTTTTGAAAATTCATGTGAGAGTAGATCTCGATCTATACAGCTTTTATAATTTTATGTGTAGATCTCAAATACATGTCATGTGTAACTTTAAATGAAAATAAATTATCTTGAAAAGCAAATTAGGTAGGCTCTATACAAAAAAAAATAACAAAAAAACGACTTAAGCAAATCTTCTAAGAACGAGGTGCTTTACTATGGTATGAATATATGTTGTCATATATATAATATTAAATACATATGAGATAGTCATTCGTCCAATCAGGGTCTTTCAAATAGATTGAATATTTGAACTTTGACCCGGCCTGCATGCATAAACGTGTTTAAAATTGTTTTGATTATTAAGACTAATTAAATGACAGGAAGTTCATACTTGGCACAAGTACGAGATTCATACAATTATAATATTCTATAGACATTTTATAAGACATTATCACCCTTAGTCTGAATATCACGATTTTTCACATACCCGTGCCGATTTTGCTACTCCGTAAAAAATCTATTGCACGGTCGTGCATATATTTTGACGTTGTACAATAGTGTAAAGACGCGCTGCACTATAGGTGCGTCGAAGAAAAACGCTTCTTTTGCACATTAAACATTCTTTATTTTGTATATGTGATAAAAAGAATATTATGTTCGTGTAAGTTCTTTACTATTTTTTATTTTAAGATATCATGACGACACGAAATAAAAGATATATAGAAGGAAGATAGTTCTATATACATATATATTGTTTTGATCAGCCTAATAATGGTAGGCCTATTTGTTTTGTTTTTAGAAAATACTTTGTACGCCCTCTGTACAATTGCCATTAGCAAACTTAAAAAAAAGACCACGTGGCTTGTACTGACCGACGTAAATAGCCCTCATATGACGCCAAGGAAGTGACGTGTGTGTTGTTTCGTATAGATCTGCTAAAAGTTATGTCCTGGATGAATTGACCGAAATTAACCGAACTCTTAGTTTTGATCAGATTTATTATTTTCTAAATCCCAAGTCAGTGTCTTGATAGAAATTAATTAATGCTGTTTCTTACAAAAAAATTTCCACGCACAATAATATTCTTAGAATTGAATGAAATCATTTGGATACTTGATTACCCATTTATCATATATCGACAATAAATCGTACCCGATGTTTTGAAAAAAAAACAACAACAAAAAACATGAATGTCACATAAATATTATGATAAAATTCCATTTGTGGCACCATGCAAAAATAGAAGGGATAAATAACGACAATTATTGCACTCCGTAATGACTTTGAAAGAATAAAACCAATGTAATTATTGTAAACCTTTTACATAGTTCATGAATGTGGGTTACTGTCATAAACTTGTTAAAATTTAAGCTACTTTTGAGTAGGGATTCATATCCCTGTTTTATGCTCCTTTATCCAAAAAATAAACCGGGGAATTAAATCCAATTATGAATTGAAATGAAATGTTACAACATGTAATTATAATTTTTAATTTTAATAATAATAATAATAATAATAATAATAATAATAATATAATAATAAATAATAATAATAATAATAATAATAATAATAATAATAATAATATTGATAATAATAATAATAATAATAATAATAATAATAATAATAATAATAATAATAATAATAATAATAATAATAATAATAATAATGATAATAATAATAATAATAATAATAATAATAAATAATAATAATTATAATAATAATTATAATAATAAAAACTGTAGATACCAAAGAAGTTATAGTATTTTGTTTTTACCGAATGTTTAAACTTAATTAGGTTTATTTTAAGAAGCAATATCTAACAATCAACATGAATTAATTATATTTTTCTGATATTTAACCTAAGGTTAAGATTATTATAGAAAATTGTACGCAATTGCGTCTTTCACACACATACCATTCATAACTTTAAGCTCGGATAAACAACTTGTTTGGGAGACTTTTTGCGTCAACCAAGGAAGTTAAATTCTTAAATAAA
This sequence comes from Ruditapes philippinarum, assembly GCF_026571515.1. Taxonomy (NCBI): domain Eukaryota; kingdom Metazoa; phylum Mollusca; class Bivalvia; order Venerida; family Veneridae; genus Ruditapes; species Ruditapes philippinarum. Next base: position 52,156 of record NW_026864061.1, read on the forward strand.
ACCCCACTGTTTTAACGTGTATTTTATTTTACCTGGAAAGGAAAGGTAATACAATTCCGCTTTAACAAAAATTCATGCAATTATGCACATGCTCTTTAAAAAGGTAGTATGAAGATACATGCCCCTTTAAACAGCATGCCTCCAGATTCATGAACATTTTACTTAATTATTTTTACACGTTGAAAATATAACTTAAAATCCACGCAAATTTTTAAAAAAATTTAAACTAGCCCTTACTGCGTTAACCACACAGTGATGAATACGCAAAGTCAGGTATTTACAGACCATGTAAATTATCACTGAAATCTTGAATAATTTTACTTTTTTTAAGATCTTAGTACATGTACATACTTCTTAAGTTTGATTTTCTTAAAATATGTTTGCGTATTTGAAGGTATGCAGCTTTAATGCAAAAAAAAAATCTACCACTTTAAGGATATTGACGACAATGCGTATCCAATGTCATCAGAGTGCACATTCTGGCCAAGAACACTCTGCCGATTCCGTAAACCCGAAGCTTGACGGAAGGGGCCGAAAAGTTGCGAACGCTACAAAAAAGACACAAAGGACTATTGAAATGCTCACGGCCATTGTTCGTGGTTATCATTTACATAGTACAGTATTTATAATAATTAGTAATTAAAATATCACATTAATGTTTCCCACAGTCTGAAAAAGGTATATCCATTGAAGCAATTAATCAAAATTAATTAGTGAAATTAGATGACTTGCCTCCTGGTCGTACGTGCTTAGTTGCTTACAGTTACTGAAAACACCGTGTTTTAATACCACTGGCGGTCTTAATGTCGAGACTTTACTGTAAATGATATTTTATATATATTTATTTATAATCAACTTCCTTTTTCAGTTTACTATTCGATATATGTATTGTTACAGCGTTTAAAGGTAAGTTCAGTTTCTTTTTCACAACTTTTTTATGAATTATCTTTGAAATCGGCACTCTTCGCGACAGTCACAGTTAGAATCTCTATCACTGTATTTCGTGCCCCTGAACCGTTTTCAAGAAAAGAAATGCAGGTGGAAAAATGGTGTTTTCACGAATGTGCCCCCCCGTTGGGAAAAAGGGGGTTTAAAATTTACTTTGAAAGGGAAAAACCCAAAAAAAAATGAAAATGCTCCCCATCCCATTTTAAATATTAAGAGGGGGATAATTATTTTTTTTCTTGGGGCCTTCCAAAATTTCGGCTTAAAAGGGAAAAGTGTGTTTTTTTTAGCAGAAATGAATTTATACTGGAAATGCTCAAAAATGGGAACAACGGAAAAAAATTCACGTAAAATGCCCTAAGTTTATGAAAACCGGAGTAAAAAACATAAATTTTTTTGAATTATTTTTAACATATGGTTTAAAGAGCAGAGAAAAACATGTATGGAATTGGGGCCTTTTTTGGAAAAAAATAAGTTTTATAAAAAGACACCCTATCAAATTTCTGTTTTTATAATTTATGTAAAAAATATGTAGTTTTTATTTTATTTTGATTTTTATGATACTAATTCTTCAATATTATCTGGTATCAAAGTATGGCCGTGCATAACAAATCCTATGTTCACTAATATATTAGGATCAAGGTCAAATGACAATTCTTTCATCGCTGGCGAAACTGGACATATTAGACCAATTTTATTTACATTTTCAAAATGTTCGTGACTTCTTCCGTGCCATAGATTCATGGAAAGTTTAATAAATATAAATTATCTGTTATATAATTCAAGGTGAACACAATCGTTTCTGATACTGACATTTGGATCGGATATTTGGATCGTTCACGGCTACTTTGTTACTTTAATTAATATATATTGAAAAATGGGTAATGACCTATTTAGAATACATGAAAAGGGAAGAAAAAAACATTCATGACTTATCTAGATATTTAAACCTGTTTGTGCAAACGACTGAAGCGTCCATAAAATATATCTTTGCCGCGTATAAAGAAAATGTGATGTCAGATAACACTTTCATTCGATATTTGCCTCCCTTTTTGCACCGTTATCTAATTCGAGATTAGAGTTAATACAAAATTTAAATTGTTTATTCAAACTTGTTTTAAGAGTTTCGTTTATTTTTGTGTGTACCTCAGACAGGAAGTTTTAAATCGGCTCTTTATAATTTTCTTCTTTTTTTTCAATTACGAGTAGGCCTATATTTGTTTATGTATCATCACTCTATCAATAGCTTTAACGACATACACCTCAGACGGAATTTATTACAAATTGAGAGTTATTAAACCATATCCTTAGTAACTGTTTTATTTCATGTAAAAATTTAAAAAAGGATGGAACACAAAAAATACCCGGGTATTTAATAGTGGGCCTTTTCTTTTTCCACGAAAAATAAACAAATGGGGTTTTTTTTTAAATTTTTTTTTTCCGGGAAAGGGAAAATTTGTCACGAATCGTTTCAAGTAAATTTTTAAAAGATGGCCTTAAAATTTATTTTGCCCCCCTGTTTCGCTTTGTCCAAAGTTTTGCTTTGTTTCCCCGGGGTTTTGCTTTGCCCCCCGGGATGAAAGGGGGAAATGGGCCTTTTCCCTAATTAATGCCCTTTTATGATATTTATATCTGAATTTACAAAACCCTGTGTGTTGATTTTCCCTTTTTTATTTCATAAATTTGCTTACTGTAAAAAAGAATTTTCAAAACCCGGGATGTAACTCATGATTCTTTGCACATTGCTGCTTTTTTAACTGAATTAAAACATTGCAAATGCAAACACATAATATTGCTTCATTGCACAGTTCTATAAATTCAACAGATCATTATTTCAATTGCATGTGAGCTTTTGCTGTATTACACATTGCTTCTCACTAAACAGAATTTGTGTAAATATAATACATGTACCTATATAAGTTCTATTTGTATGGCTACTGCCTAGTGATACTTTTTTCTTTCATGATTTTACTACTTCTTTTGTTGAAAAAAAAACAACATTCATTCATTCATTCATTCATTCATTCATTCATTTATTTATTTATTTATTCATTCATTCATTTATTCATTTATTCATTCATTTATTTATTCATTCATACATTCATTCATCATTCATTCATTCATTCATTCATTCATTCATTCATTCATTCATCCATCCATCCATCCATTCATTCATTCATTCATTCATTCATTCATTCATTCATTCATTCATTTATTCATTCATTCATTTATTCATTTATTCATCATTTATTCATTCATTCATATTAATATCAAGTGTTGTAACATCAAGGGTTGTTATGTATTTTTCTTTAAAACATTTAAGATTGTCAACATAGTGAATATTTAAAGGTATATTGTTCCAAATGTCCATGCCATGATATGAAAATGTATCTTTAATATAATTTGTTCTAGGTCTTGTCCATGATACAATATCATTTCGTGAGTTAGATCTTAAATTGTATATTTTGTTGTCTGATAAAGTCATCAATTTTGTCCTATAACTTTGTGCCATGCTATTTAAATTTTTAAAGCAAGTACCGCCGTGTTGTGTAAACTTATGTCAAGGAATTGTAACCAGTCAAGATATATGAAAAGCTCCATTGACGGAGATCTTGACGGTGATTGCTGTAAAATGAGTTTAGCAATTCGTTTTTGTATTTTACAAACATTATTTGTGTAGTTTGTGTTTCCTTTACCCCATATAATACAACAATAATACTAAAATATAATACAACTCATGTACGGGACCTCGATTTATTGTCTCATCAGAAAGACTGTTAATTTATGTTAGTTGGCCAGCCCAGACAGACAGACTCACACACACGCACGCACGTACACACACCTTCATGTCCTTTTAGAAGAGTATTCGGTGGCGGCGTGGCCGAGTGGTTAATGCGTCGGACTAGTAATCTAAAGATTGCTGACCGCGTGGGTTCAAACCCTGCAAGGGGCAAGTCATTGTTTCCTTGAGCAAGAAACTTTTCGTTCATTGCTTAGTTCTGGTTGATTCCAGGAACAGATTCGTGAGTGTTTCAATAAGCGTATAGCTTCCAACACAATCGAACTAAAATAAATTTGTATAAACTAAGAGTAGGGCCTATTCTTTTGGAATCCGTTGTTATTCATGAACAAGGCTAAACAAATGAACCCATCAAGTAAATATAATAGTTTTAATATGATTCCTTGCAATGGCATATATATGCATTTGAAAGTCTGCATTCATGTATGTAAATCAATATACAAAGAAGATGGACAATGTAATATGAAACAATCAACACACATGGATTGTTTCATTCACATATGAACATGCTATCAAGATACATATACTTTTGGCGGATATTCCCCACCATAGTTTTTATCACTCCTTTAAGCTGCATTCCTCTTTAATTAGACCTAACCACCTACAAAGTTTCAAATTGTACTGCCAGGAACAGTAAACTGTAAAGCAGTTAAGTTTATTTACGACGAAATATGTGGTGTATTTAAAAGTTTAGTGGCATGCGCCTGTTTTCAAAGCTATAACAACATGTAAACGAGCAAAGTATTTAAATAACGGGGAATGGACAGTGTTAGATCATAAAGTTGTACAGTGTCAACAATTATACTAACTATGCATGTAATTTGCGGTTACAAATGAAAATGTCAATTAATTTCTAACATCACAGCATAAAATATAGCACCTTCAGAGGTCTTTAAAGAGATGTACAAGACACTAATTAATTTATTTTACGCAATGACATGTCGCATCCTTTTATTTGTTTAATTTGTATCATTATTGCCCAAGTTAAGCTGTCGCATTCAGTGCTTTTAGCGCTTTGATCTACATTGCGGTGTTAACGATCATATCGTTTTCTTTTATCATCAAATTGAATTCAATGGAACGTAAAACGTTTCATACGGTGGCACAAATGTGATATATGTGTGTTTTTTATTTATTTCATGGCCACGACATAGTATCTCGTTCCCACGACTTAGCTAAATCGTGGCCACGACTTAGTAACTCGTGGCCACGACAAAGTATCTCGTGCGCACGAGATGAATAAAAACACACACATGTCACCTTTGTGCCACCGTAGTTTCATTATGTAAAATTACCCGTTTTTTCGCTTTAAATATCTGACATCGGGAGATTGGTACATTGGCTTGCGATACCATAGCAGCTTTCAGTTTCGGTTTTAGGACAATTGTACATAAAAATTGTCACACCATCTGATATACCTTAGAATTCCGGAAATCCTCCACTAAATTTCGAGGGTATTTTAAAGGAGCAGAAAATATAACTTAAATCGAGACGATAAATTAAAAGTCGCGTGGGTTGACAACTAAAGTAAAGGTGTCAAAATTTAATTGCAATTTATATTTTGTTAGCCATTGAAGTAATAATGTATATAGGACTTTCAAAAACAGTTATTATTCAGAGCGGGCGCTATGGTGCAGTGGTAACACTGTCTGCTTACCAATCAAGGGGTCGTGAGTTCGATCCCCCGCTACTCCACTAAAGGAATGAAATGACTACGAGACTGACAAAACGAATAGAACATAAAATAAACAGACTAAACGGCTATACATAAATATATAGACTAAACAGATCACAATTCAATTCAAAAGACCGAATGGAAGACAGGGGAAAAAAGACAACAGAACAGACAGAGGCGTTACCCTGTAGATATCAACAAATACTTAACGTAGCATTCTACAAGACACACTGAATGGAACAGACGACAAGACAGACAAAAGGAATAAGACACAGGGATATCATCGATACAGACAAGCGGAGCATTCTACAAGACGCTGAATGGAACAAACGACAAAAGACATTAAATGGAACGAGACAAAGGCACATTAATGGTACAGACAAACAGATCAGTCTACCAAACGCTGAATGGAACAAAAGACAAAAGAATTTAAATGGAATAAGACAAAGACAAATCAATAATACAGACAAACGGAGCATACTACGATACGCTGAATGGAACAGACGACAAGATAGAAGAATAAGAATAAGAAACAGGCACATTTACGGTACAAACAAACGGAGCAATCTACAAAGCGCTGAATGGAACAAAAGACAAAAGAAATTAAATGGAATAAGACAAAGACACATCAATAATACAGACAAACGATGCATACTTACGATACGCTGAATGGAACAAACGACAAGATAGGCAAAAGAAAACAAATGGAATAAGAAACAGGCACATTAACGGTACAAACAAACGGAGCAATCTACCAAGATTTAGTATTTTTAAGTCAAAATTCTAATTTGTTTACATTTTGTTACTTTAATGACATACAATTTTGCATTTACAGCGCTACTTTCTTCAGGTAACAAAGATCTAACAAGCTCTAAAGTATACATGCACATGTATTTAAAGATCCTGTATGTTTTAATCAAGGTGTTTCCACATTTAAGTGAAATTTTATATATGTATATGATAATGCTTCTAAAACAATTTTCATATGACAGAATATGTAAAATATGTACTGACATTTATTTGACCACATTATATGTAATCATTAAAATATATCCATTCATTTTTTATTGAAAAATTTGACTCAGACTTTATAGAAACTACCGGTAAATTTCTAATGACCTCCCTATATTAATATGAAAAGTAATTCGGTTATGTCTTTTTTGAAACTTACAACATTGATAAATCTTCATTTGAGCATTAAATTTATTATATAAAACCAAAAATTGAGTTACAGGATCTTTAAACGTTATATAAAACTCATGTTTGACATTTCTATAGAAGTAAATATTTATTCATTTCTGAGGTATAGTGTGCCTTTAAGTAATTTTTCAGTTGTAGACTCTCATTTGCTCTTAAAAAAGCTACAAATCAGAAAATTTTATTAGGTATCTTGTTTTATCAGATTTCTGTGTTGCTTGCCTTATCACGTGGCGTTACAAAATGGCAGCAGTGATGGGTCGAACAGAACTTGGCGTCAAGGAGATTGGTCGCAGCGTCACCATTCCAAATGACCCAAAAGCTCGGCTCATGTATTATCTCGACTGTATGTGCGTTGTCCTTGACCTTAGTGACACGGCCAATCTAACAAGACTCAGGTATAAAAATTAAAATAAATAGATAATATATGGTAGATCCCCTACATGCTCTGTTTTTATTTATCAATTCAATATTCGGAATTTAATTGGACTAAAATCCCAAAATAATTTAGGGTTTCAAATGAAATATTTTCTCAATGATATAAAGGTCTTAACATAAAATTGGTCACAAACCATCTATTCGGCAGGACTAAAATAATTGATACTAACAGAAATATTATTTGATACAGTATATGTTGACATTTTCCATATTTTGAAATATCAAAAAAAGTACCTTTATATATTATTCCTCAGAAATATTGTACATATGGGTATATTTTAAATATCTGCTAAGAATAAATTGTTTGACAAAATTTCAAGCTACTGTGATGAGACCAAACATTTATATATTGTTCTTTAATAAAAGAAGAATAAGTTACTGTATGGAAATGGTACACTGTAATTGAATGCCAATTAAAGGGACTCCCCTGATGTTTTTTAAAAATAATTTTTCGAGATTAATGCTCCATTTAATGTAGGTCTACACTAACTTGTGTGCAAAATGGACCTTTCCGGTGTTAACAGTTTTATGTAAATTGGCTAACTTGTTATCGAATCGCTACACTGAGATAATACATAGTCACAGGTACAAAAGAACACGTGCTTATTTTTGCGATACTGTTTGTGAGCAGTTGACCTAGCAATCAATGGAAAAGGTGTGGCTAAATGTTCCGCTACGAAAAACCGGAAAGGTCCATTTCAAATCATTCGCCCATTCCTGTTTATAATAATAAATCTAATTGTGACAAATGACTGAAAATTTAAAGGCGTTGTAACGTTTTCACTCAAATCTAGTTAGAAATAGCACACAAATATGACTTTTCAATATATTTCTAAGTATAAATATTGCGTATCGCTCTGTTTTAAGTGTCCCTACTGATCTATGTAAGAAATTCATTTTTTGTATAAATATTGCGTATCGCTCTGTTTTAAGTGTCCCCTGATCTATGTAAGAAATTCAATTTTTTATATTTTTTTTTGGCCTCTAGTGGAGTTAATTTAAACTGTTTTACTCTTTTGATTTTCATATCATATAGATATTCAAATTATACCAAATCTGCAAAAACCATATTTAGAGGTGTTCAACCTACACTATACAAAATGTATATTCTGAAATTCTATCAACAGAAACTACGCATACTATTATACATTGTCTGAAACAGAGACGGACGCCCTTGTTTCACTGTGCTTTCTTCTTTCTCCAGACGAGCTTTCGGGAAAAGTAATATTTCAGGTAAAAACGTATATAAGTTGGGAAATACGCCAAGATGTATATATAATTGAATCTTAATTAATAGATGGATTGGTTCATATAACACTTAAGACAAGAACTAATTGACAAAATTAAAATGGCACATTTGTTCAAGAACAAAACTAATTTTACACTAGCGTCGCGTTCACTATTCTTAAATTGATTTTAGTAACGTAAGCTGCAGCAGCGTTTTGTTTAGTGCCTAAACAGATTAAATCATACGTTGTACCTTGAATATTCTATATTGCTTTCGCAAAACTGTGACCAATTAATTTAGATGTTTATGTTTTTTTGCCCTCTCTAGTTTTAGGTATTATAACATATTTTGCTCATTTTTTTTATTCAAATAGGATGATGATATGTGTGGAGACAGTAATAACAACTTCTTTGAAATAAGTGCTGTCCAACACAACTTGCTTCTGTCCGATTCGATCATCATTGGTGGACAACGACGGCACGTGTCTAAGATAATGGCGTTCAAGCAGCATTGGCTCGTGACCAACTGGGTGACTCCCATGCAACACTTTGCTCCTCGACTTGCAAGAATTGCCGTCGGCGAGGCACCGCCAGAAGCCCCAAGAGCCATAGAGTACAACAGAACAAACCAGTATACAGCACAGCCTACTTATACCAGCCAACCGCAGACGACATATTACAATAGAAGTGACGACAGCGGCTGTTGTGTCATATTGTAAATTACTGTTGCGTTATCAGCAAAATGTGTCAGAAACGTCACAAATTAAGACGTTGATTGTAGAATATGACTTTTATATTAAGGGGTATACAAGTTGGAGATATAATTTCATTTTACACCTTATATTTTAATGTAGCCAATGCACATGTGATCTCCAAATATAAATAATTATAGGATTCAGACTTATCAATTTAGCCTCATTTTCATTTTGCCAGTCGAAAAAACCATATCAATTCAGAATAATGTTCCATCCGGTCTCGTTTTCACTTTCCGAGTTTAAAATCTTTATCATTATCACTATAATGTTCCTTTAATCTTCATTTTCAATTTCAGTGTTTCACTTTTTTTTCTCGTAAAAATGTCTAAAAGTTGATGTGAAGTGGACATGTCAGAACAGTACTGATTTTATTGGACTTGTACACAGCTACAAAATTTGAAAACCTATTTAAGACTTGCCTAGTGCCTTGTCCAATATACGTTTGACAAGCTCTGTGTACTCGTGCAATAGAATTTAGTATTAAAATCAGCCATGTAAAATAACCTCATCTTATCCCATTATCCCTAAAAAGAGTACAATAGTGATAATGATAAGGGTTTTTAAACTCGGAAAATGAAAACGAGGCTGGCTGGAACAGTTTCAATAAGGAAAATGAAAACGAGGCTGACTAGAACAGTAACAATAACTGTGCAACGTTGAAACAATTGCATCATACATAAGTAATGTAACTGAACATTAGAAACATGTGTAACTTCACATCGACAATAACACCAGAGGTGTCAGACATTTTGGTGTTCGCAATCTACTATCGTAATTTTTCGGTAGAATCAAATATGGTCGTTTGTGTGTAAGTGTGTGCATGTGTGTGTGTTTTGTTGTTGTTGTTTTTTGTTTAATACATGTATATTAAATTTTTATCACTTGACTAGCATTGTGTTTTAATGTATTTTAATTCCTACTCATTTCACACGTTATATAGTGTAATGATCTTCAAGCACTATGTTATAATATCATAATAAATGAATTTTATACTTCATCAAGCTTGGTTTTCCTTTTTCGAGTCCAACAGTTCCATGTAAAATCCATTCGGTACTCGAAGTAATCTTTTATATAATACAAAACACTGATCATCTCAAAATATTTGATTCAGTTTTATCAATTTAGCATTTTTTTCATCTTCCGGGTCCATACAGTCCTTCTCAAATACAAACAATGCTGTTCGCTGTCAGTTTCTCCACTTGTAATAGAGTTGGTAAGCGAACAGCATGGATCCTGATCAGACTGCGCGGATGCGCAGGCTGGTCTGGATCCATGCTGGTCGCAAACGCATTATGTTGGTTTTGTCATGACACGGCTCATATATAATAATCGGATATATTTAAAAATATCCTTTCTTGGAATTCATTACTGCTCCTATTTTAACGCATTGCACTGTTTGACAGAATGATTTTTTTTTCAAAGAAAAAATGTTGTTAAGCCCGCCAGAGGCTTACATACTATGGTAAAAATCCTTGACAACTTTTATATAAAGTAAGGACTCGATCCTGAATATAACTGCTACTTACGCGACTCATTTCGTTTAATTTTTCTCTGACGACAAACTACCATTAGACGGTGTAAAATATAAATACGGTATGTATCCAGATCATCAGGGCTTGATAATAATGCCAGGCTCTCTTGATAATTACAGGCCAGAATTCCAGAAGAAAAGTAATGGAGAAAATAGTACTTCTACTTTTATCTTTCGCTTATGCCAGTTATAATCTCGTTCTTTACAAACAACAGCAATATGAAACTGCAATGTTTTTTATGAGCCTGTTTTGTGACACACAGAACCAATGACGAAAAGAATAATACCATGAAGACTGCACGAATACCCGATACAAAAACAGGGGAATATAGAGGAAAGTCACGAGGGTAGAATTACGTTTTAAAAAGCATTGGATTAAAAAGTTAAAAAGCTTAACATATTCATGACTTACTTTTTTTCTCTCATAGAGTGTTAAAGCGCACATCTGGATTATACGGAAAGATACATATTTTTAACAATGCTCAATGCAGAGATCCATATAAAGTTACCCCCGTTGAAACTTACATTTGAGGTCATTTCACATAATATATAGACTAACATTTAGGCTATAACAGGCTTGCTTTTTATAACATTTTCCTCTACTCTAATGTTCCGATTTGACAACATCTGTAACGTCCTGTATGTGGGCTAAATCTATTATTTAAAACAAGAGCCACCGCCGGGCGATGACAACGCTCGACTTTTTTCTTTTTCTAAAAGCAAACAAATAAACGGTTTAAACAAATCTTTAAAAGAAAGTTACAGAAAAAGTGGAGACCAAGGTCTGTATAGTTATTTGAAGGTCTATCCTAAAAGATTATTATGATCAAGTTTGAAGACAATCAATATAAAAGCAAAGTTAACCACTAATAGCAAACATCAGCAAAAAACAAGCACAGATTAGACACTTGCCCTTGAAGGTCAATGTCGTTTATGAATGAAGGTCAAGGATAGTCTTGTCTAACTGAAGGTCTTATCCCAAGGGTTGTTGTGACAAAGTATGAAGACAATACACCGAAATCTAAAAAAGTTATGATCAAGGTTAAAGTTTGCCGACGGCAACGCCAATGCCGTCATGACTGAAACAATACCTCTTTAAAACAAGAACAGGTTGAACCGGGTGATGCTCCCCGAGAAGGTGCTGGACACAGGAAAGTATAAAAAAATGAATAAAGGGCAAAAACTCCAAAATTAGGCAAGGCGTAGTTATGTTTTTTTTGCACTGCACTTCTATTCAATGAGATCTATCTATCTATAAAGTTTCCTGATGATATCAGAGTTATGTCCCGGGTAAAATTCAAAGTGTAAAAATGAACAAAGGGCAATAACTCCAAAATAACACCAGGCTTTGTTCAGGTTCTTTAAGCATTGCAGTTATATCCAATTATATCTAGCTACCTACAAAGTTTCATGTTAATATCGCTAATAGTTTTAAAGCTATGTCCCGGACAAGTCAAAAAGTAAAAATAAAAAAGGGCAATAACTTCAAAATAAGGCAAGGCAGAGTAATGATTCTTAAGCACTGCACTTCCACCCAATGAGACCTATCTATCTACAAAGTTTCATGTTGATATCTCTTATAATTTTAGAGTAATATCCCGGACAAAGTTCAAAGTGTCAAAATGAACAAAGGGCAATAACTCCAAAAGTAGGCAAGACAGTGTAACATTTCTTGTGCACTGCAAACCTACTTAATGAGATCTATCTACCTACAAAGTTTCATGTTGATACCTCTTATAGTTTTAGAGTTATGTCCTGGACAAAGTTCAAAGTGTGAAAATAAACAAAGGGGAATAATTCAAAAATTAGGCAAGGCAGAGTTACGGTTCTTGTGCACTGCACACCTACTCAATGAGATCTTTCTACCTATAAAATTTCATGTTGATATCACTTATAGTTTTAGAGTTATGTCCCAGACAAAGTTCAAAAAGTAAAATAAACAAAGGGGGATAATTCAAAATAAAGGCAAGCAGAGTTACTGTTTTTGTGCACAACACACCTACTCAATGAGATCTATCTACCTACAAAGTTTCATGTTGATACCTCTTATACTTTTAGAGTTATGTCCCGGACAAATTTCAAAGTGTAAAAATAAACAAAGGGAGATAATTCAAAAATTAGGCAAGGTAGAGTTACGGTTCTTGTGCACTGCACACCTACTCAATGAGATCTATCTACCTACAAAGTTTCATGTTGATACCTCTTATACTTTTAGAGTTATGTCCCGGACAAAGTTCAAAGTGTAAAAATAAACAAAGGGGAGTAATTCAAAAATTAGGCAAGGCAGAGTTACGGTTCTTGTGCACTGCACACCTACTCAATGAGATCTGTCTACCTACAAAGTTTCATGTTGATACCTCTTGTTGTTTCAAAGTTATGTCCCGGACAAGAAAAGGGGACGTACGGACGGAAGTGCTAACAGGAGAGTAATTATGTGGCTACTCTATTGTTCTCTCTATCGTTCTTTTTAGCCACACAAAAGAAAATAGCCACATAAAAGCATTACGGAATGAATGACATCAAAGAGAAAGAACAGTTACCTATTGTCCCTCTAGCCACATAATTACTCTCCTGTGAGTGCGGAAAGACGGACGGACGGACAAGGCGGCGACTATATGCTCCCCCGAAATTTTTCGGGGTGCATAAAAAAGAGAAAGAAAAAAGTCGATCTAATAATTGTTGTTTTGTTTGCTAATTTCATAATATAAAAGACGCATTTAATTTCTGTCATTCCTTATCGCCTATATTTCTTTTAGTCAATATTAAGTTAGGACGGCTACGGGGAAATTTTGGCTTTATATCAAGAAAACTACTACACAGGTACTTCAAAATAATATTACACAATTCTTTTGTGTGTTGTATTGTAACAAAACAAAATTTGTGACAATTAAAACGATTTACAAAACCTGAAACAAACTTTAAAAATTCCTGACTTTAATTTAATCAAAGGTGTCTTTTCACCTTTTCCAAAATATTACCGTCTGCTACGTTGTAACATGTCCAAGATACTAGTAATACAAATGAGCCGCGTCGCGACAAAACTAACATAATGGGTTTGCGACCAGCATGGATCCAGACCAGCCTGCGCATCCGCGCAGTCTGATTAGGATCCATGCTGTTCGCTATCAGTTTCTCTACTTGTAATAGAGTTTGTAAGCGAACAGCATGGATCCTGATCAGACTGCGCGGATGCGCAGGCTGGTCTTGATCCATGCTGGTCACAAAGCCATTATGTTGGTTTTGTCATGGCACGGCTCCAATGTGTTTAGTTTATTTTCTGTCAGGGTCATCCCGTTGCTTAATTCACTGATTTTTGACGAAAGGCTTCCTTGCCACGAAATAAATCACCGTGTCTATTTTCTCGTCCACAAAATATTCATCCGCTATAAGGTCTAGTACTCTCCTACGGAAGCCATGAGAGAATTTCAACTCTTTTGAAAATTCCTTTTCTCTTATAGAAAAACAATGATGTGGCCCAACATTTGTTCCAATATGCCGTAACTGGAGTTTTGCATCCACAATACAAGCGAGGTTATCTTTTTCTTCAGGATATGTAGCTGTCAATAAAACAGAGAGATAATCAACATGTCCTCTTTTTGTGATCTTCGTAATGACTGCAAAGTTTATATTCCATACAGACACAGGGCTACTTATTTTCCTGTCCTCTATCGATAGATCTAGGCATGTTTTGAACTTGATAATAGCTCCTTTCCAAAACGGAAAGTTACGTTCCGACACGGTTTCTAATGATAAATCTGATTTCATATACATCTCAGTCAACTCTGTTCGTGTTGAATCAAGTAATTCTCCTTGCTTCTTTAAGATGTCTCTATGCAGTTCAAGCAGGGTTTCCGTGTCATCCAGGCCACTGGATTGTATTTCTTTCAGTCCAATATCAGAAAGACGGGACGCACAAACATCCCGAAGACCCTGAAATTTGTAGCGGGTAGCAAGACTGTGGCAAAGTACAATTTCTTCTGTTGAAGCCTGGTCATTCTTCAGATGGAAACTGAGATATCTCCGACATTTTTTCACAACTGATTTAACATCATACTCATCAGCTAGTGGAAGTAGTTTGTACACATTATCAGCGCATATCTTCATCTTTGTGTTTGGATATATCATTTTCAGAAACTCATTAAAATCTTCAGGTTTTTTACCTAGAAATAAATAAAAAAAATAAAAAAAATTTGGATCCCGTTCATATCACTTGAGTAAATAAAAGGCAGAAAAAAGGGGGTCATTTTGACCACAGGATTATGATTAATATAACTTTTACGAATGTTTTAAATGCTGAATTCTGCGTAAGCAAGTCCTGGCCGGGGACGTAGAGGGTAGGGTTTTGTGGCGGGGAGGGGGGTGTGACAGTATCCAGTAGCTCATATTTGTGTTTTGCTTTAGCCTAAAATAATGTCACATTTCACACTGGTAGCATTTTGGTCAGAGCTTTTCAATTTCTTGAAATTTATCATTTCCTTAAACATAGGGAAGTTGAAAACACAATTTAATAGACATTATGCTTTTTTTTCATTGTCAAATAGAGCTGAAATGTCATTATATTACAAAAGATTGGCTGTTAAAATGGTGATTGACCAACAAACAGTTGATATTGAAAAAATGTTTATGATGAAATATAAATCAACCTTAATATAAAAAGAATGCCCCTCTCTTTTTATAAACTGTTCAAATTCTAATGTATATTTTCCGAAATTTACTTTGAATACCGGAGTTACTTATCGTTTATGCTAAGTAAATTATAGGATTGAAAGGAATTATGGAAAAATGAAGACTTAATTTGACTTTCACCTGTTCACTCACAATACCCTTGGATGTGCATAATCAATGTCACTTTAAACATACTAGTTTAAAGGTAGATCATAAGCAACAAATGTCTATTTTAGGCTTCTCTTTCATAGATGAAAAAAAACAAAGTTTTTAAATTCTTTTTACAAAAAAAAACAATAGTTAATATTATACCTGGTAAAGGTATTTCCGTTTCTCCACTTTCTTTAAAGTTGGTGCCAAACATAGCTTCAAACACTGGTGAAGCTATGGCTAATATTACTTTAGTGGCATAAAACCGCTGGTCTTCCACGAGGAAAGTGACGTCATCCCGCCACGTCTTCTTTGTGAAGTCGAAAAGTCGTATTCCGGGAATTTTTATTTTATCATTTCAAAAAAAAATTTTGAAACCATATTCATAAGGAAATCTTTTTTAAAAGGGGGGTATATTTTAAAAATGGAAAAGCACCGAGGATTTTCCGTTACACTTCGCTTGTTTTAAAGTATTTGGTTTAATTAAACAAACTTTGGGAAATTTTGAAATAAAAAACATTCTTTTTTTTTAGAACTTCTAAAATTTTGATATCAAAAATTTTGATATTACTGTGTTTAAAAATATTTTGACAATTGCTAAACACAGTCTCTTTGTTAACATATTTTAAATAAACATGTTTTGACTTCACACAAAGTAGATATATTTAAAATTCTACACACTATGTAGGTATAGTCACAATATGAATATAGAGTGTCATTAAAGCAAAACTGGCAGTTTTTAATGAAAAGACAAATTTTACTTGACCTGTAATATTTAGGGAACACAGCTCCCCATACATTGTTTTTCTTTTCTTTCATTCTTTTATTCAAATTAAGACATATACATGCAGTAAGAATTTCATATATTTCAATAAATTTCTATGATTAAAATATTTTACTCAAGAATGAGTATAATATACATGTGTATCTTGAAAGATAGCAAAATGTGTAGATTGGGATCCTATTGCCAGATTCAGAACAAAATAGAGAAAAAAACTTCTTTCTAATGATCCAAATTGTATTCAAAATTTCAGTTGTATCTGCCTATAATGCAAACTGGTTGAGATAATAATGTACGAACAATAGTAAAAATACCTATATAATATTATTTGCGACAAGTTGAAATATTATAAAAACCACGACCATAAAAAACCTATTATAAATAATTTCCTAAATCAACAGATACATGCATTTTAAAATTTTAATTTTTTTCACTGAAAATCTTTTTTCCCTTCCCTTCCGTGGAAATAGTTGCGAGTTTAAAATATTTAAAATTTTTCCGATTTTTGCATTTACCACCTAACCTTCCCCACAGTCAACGGGAAACGCTATTTACAAACGTGGGGAAGACATTTGTTTCAAAACCGGGTTTTTTTTTCCTTGCATATTACTCAAAAAGGGGGACGGCTCATTTTTAATTTCAAAAAAGTATTGTGGAGAAACATTTATTTTAATTTTAGAAAAATTTTCCTTCCCATTTCACTATTTTTAACTATAAAAATTTTAAGACTAATATTTTTTATTCTTTTTTATAAACAGATAATCAATACCTTAAATACATATTACTTAAAAAAAGTTTTTAATAAATAATATTTTGAAAAATTGAACCCTATTTGGCCCGGTTGGGGGCATTTTCATCCTAGGTTGGAGGCATTTTCATCCTAAACAAAAATATCCCCCCTCCTGAATAAAGATTCGTTTTCACAAAGTTTTTAGTAGATACAACAGTTTGTATAAAAGCACAAGAACAATCACTCAAATAATAATACTACTACTTATAATAATAGCAATACAAAAGAGTTCATGGGTCTCACATACTACTCACAATTAAGTACAATATGGACATGTACTTTTCCATAAAGAATGAAGAAATGTGCCTCACTGGTTCTTTAATAAGCATATAACTAGAGCTAAAAAGTAAGTAACTTTAACACTGTGTGCAAATATACACAAAGTGCAGTCCATGTAGGCATAACAAAACTCAAGAAGTTATTAAAAATCATATCGAATTAAGGCTGCGAATTGTGTCTGGTTCGAATAATTTTGATGACAAATTATTGTGATATTTTACATAAAGTGTGATTGTATGTGGTATACACAATAATGGTAACAAAACCAATTGTTCACAATCTTATCTAATTATCATTTAAATAGTGATTACTTAAAAGACAATCTAATCAAAGCACAGAAGGCGCTGAATTTGTTTGGGTCTCAGAATGTAAGAAAGGTGCAGGTTGTGAGATTACATGTTTAGTGCCACCAATGCTTTCCAGCGTTTTAATTGTAGTAAATTGGCTATTAGACTAATTGCAACACTGATATTCAATCCAATGTTTATTTGACTTTAACAATTTAAAAAAATGAGTAACCTTTACTGGGATTTGAACTCCAGACCTCTCGCTTCCTAAGCGAGCCCGAAAACCCTTCAGCCACGGTGAATTTTATATGTTGAACGGCCTGAAGAAAACCATATTATTCTAAATTAGGGCTTTGTAACGACTTTAACTGTTGTTTAACACAGATGTAAATAATCCTGGAGCTTACTATAAGCATGTATATTTATAAAGAATCAAACGGCTGCAAAGTTCTGTGGTTATTTTCTGATCTTTGCAATCGTACTGTTATATCTGTATGCATTTTCCTGTATAAGTTTATTTTTATGTATTATAATTCCTTTTGTAAGGCACCAGAGTTTGATACATCCGTAATTCTGCATAACTTAGAGTTGCATCAAAAAATCATTTATGTCCTTTTTTTACGACAGCCACACTTTATCTTTGTATATCATGGCTACTTCCTTAACAAAAAACACTTAAAAAAAAGAATTTAACCAAAAAAAAAAGTTTTCTCGACTTGAATACGAACTCGAAACCTCTCACTCACGAGGCGAGCGCGTTACCCTTGTACCACGGAAAAGTTATACACAGTGTGTCTGAATAATATCAAATCATTCTAAATTTGGAACTTCCATTGCAGTTCGGGTTTGTAATCCTTATTAATTTCGAGGTATTTTGTTTTAGGCTAAACCTGTTGTTAATAATTGAAGTAGATATTTTAGCAAAAATCCTCTCGCCCAAACGGTCCGGCATGTAGAATCTATATATTCCACTACTCGGTTTGTGTAGTATTCGGTAATCAACATGGCTAAAAATTAGTATTTTCATTGATAAAATCATATTCATCCGCGTAATTTGTGATTGTGCATTTATTGACAATTCTATAAGCCAACGCTATTGTTTAACTTTAAATGCGTTGTAATTTGTTGGATACTTGTAACAAAATAAAAATATTTCTTTCTTTTAAATCGCTAGTTTTTAGCTGTTTTGAGAACTACTTGTTGTTAGGTTTGTAGTAAACTTCTGTGTCAGAGATTGAATGTCCGCTTTGTATTTAGTTATTTTCGATCAGAAAATACAATAAAACAATATTAGAAATCTTTGACCATTCGGGAATTACTTTGCTTGAAAATTGATGCGCCTGTCTTTGACCATCTTTACGCAGTGATCTCCCCTGAATTTTTCGGCTTTAGTGTACATACAAAAGGGAAGTAACCGCTCCAAAAAATTGGACTACTTTCGGCATTTGCAATTAGCAACATTAGACTCTGAAATTTCGCTACCATTATTTGTTTGGTCTGACGACCCAAACAAATAAAAACCAGAAAAAATGGAAAAAGTGTTTGTTTACGTTCCACTTACCGGGGAAAATAGGTATGCAACCACTAAATTAGTAAACACATGCTCTGAAGATCCGGTATTTTACGATTAGGGCTTTGAATGGCATAAATTACGCAAAGAACTGTGCTAGTATCCAAAAATTAAAAAAAAAGTTAATTAAAAGAATTCTAGCACATGACAAGTTGTTATTTTCGACCCACTCTCCGTTCATAATGTACTTAGTTAAAATACTTATTTTAACGATAAAGTCTTTCTATGGAAAAGGTCTTTTATGGAACGCCTGGACTGTCTTATGTTAAGAATGAAAGATATACCCGGTTAAATGTCTTTCTGTTGAGTCCGAGATACAAAATGCTGGGTGGAAATCCTAATTTGCTCAGTTATTGAAGTGCTATGTTGTGTGCTGACTGTATTTTATTCAGTCAAGTCAATGTATTGTCGGGTGCATAAGTCGTTATGTTCAGTTCTTAAAACAAACAGGCATGTGGTAACACAATTATGTTGAGTTAAAAAGATATGTTGTAGGGTGTTACAGTTATTATGTTCGGTTATAATAATATGCTGTTTGGTGCTTTTCTCATCATGTTCAACCTTGAAAATAAACAGTTGAGTGGTACTATCATTTTGTTTGGCTGAGGCAGTGTATTATTGGGTGATACTTTTATTATTTTCCGTTGCAATGACATGCTGTTGGGTGCTTTATTCCTTCTGTTCAGTCGTGAAATAGAACAGTTAAATGGTACAATCATTATCTTAAATGGTACTATCATTATCTTGTGTGCTGATTATATCTTCTTCAGTCAAGTCAATGTGTTGTTCAATGCAAAGGTCGTTATGTTCAGTGGTTTTTTGGTACTATCATTATGTTAAGTTCAGATGATATACTGTTCGGTGCAGAGGTCATTATGTTCAATAGTGAACACAAACTGTTGTGTAATACCACAATTATGTTGGGTTCATTCGGATATTTTCGGGCAACAAGATGGGAGCGACTAATTTCCATAGGTCACGTCGAGGCTAATGACCACTAAATTGCCAAAACAATTTTCTTCCCTGAAAATATCATCGGGGGCTTAAAAACGTTATTTTCATAAATTGGACTTTTAAATACCCAATGGGTATTTTATTTAGTTAATCCATGACTATACTATACTGTTACAGTCATAATGGGTACAGTATATAAAACTTAAAATATGGGTAAGGGTAGCCTGTTAAAATCACACATGACCACCGTAAATAAAACTTCAAATTAATCTGCTTGGTAACCTATAAGAGTCACAAATGGACACAGCAAACGAAATTTAAAATATAAAACATCATATACAAGTAAGGGAACCCTATTTGAGTCACACATGGCCACAGTATATGGAGCATATAAGTAAGGGTAGCCTATTAAAATCACATATGGCCACAGCATATGCAACTTAAAATATATGTGTTGGTAACCCATTTGAGTCACACATAACCACAATAAATGGAACATAATATTTTAGTAAGGGAAACCTATTTGAGTCACACATGGCCACAGTATATGGAACATTAAATATAAGTAAGGATAACGCAATAAAGTCACACACACCCATATTATGAAGAACATTCTATATAAGTATGGAAAACCTTATTGAGTCACACTAGGCCAAAATATATTGAACATTATGTTTAAAAGTAAGGGAAATCTATTTGAGTCACACATGACCACAGTATATGGAACATTATATATAAGTAAGGGTAGCCTGATAAAATTAGACTCAAAGACATTTCCCTGACTTAAACATTATGTCTAATATATTGTGGCCATGTGTGACTAAATTAGGTTTCACTTACTTATATAGAATTTTCTTTATACTTTGGCCATGTTTGACTTTATTAGGCTACCCTTACTTATATATAATGTTCCATTTACTGTGGTCATGTGTGTCTCAAATGGGGTTTCCATACTTATATTTAACGTCCCATATACTGTGGCCATGTGTGACTCAAATAGGTTTGCCTTACTTGTATATTATGTTTCATATTTGAAATTTCGTTTGATGTGTCCACTTGTGAGTCTTAAAAGTTACCAACACATATATTTTAAGTTTTATTTACGGTGGTCATGTGTGACTTGAACAGGCTACCCTTACCCATATTTTTAAGTTTTATATACTGTGCCCATTATGACTGTAACAGTATAGTATAGTCATAAATTAACTTGATAAAATACCCATGGGGCATTAAATATGCCATACGATCTGTCATACGAATTTATGGAAATAACGTTTTTAAGCTCCCGATGGTATTTACGGGGAAGAAAATTGTTTTAGCAATTTAGTGGTCATTAGCCTCGACGTGACCTATGGAAATTAGCTGCTCCCGCCCGCCATCTTGTTTGGCGCGTAGATATCCGAATGAACCCAACATAATTGTATGACCACTCAGCGCATTGTCAAATGACTTGTGCACCAAACAGTATATGATCTGAACTGAACATAATGACGGTATCACACCACAGTTTGCGTTCACTACTGAACATAATGACCCCTGCACCGAACAGTATATCATCTGAACTGAACATAATGATGGTATCACACAACAGTTTGTGTTCACTACTGAACATAATGACTTCTGCACCGAACAGTATATCATCTGAACTGAACATAATGACTTCTGCACCGAACAGTATATCATCTGAACTGAACATAATGACGGTATCACACAACAGTTTGTGTTCACTACTGAACATAATGACCTCTGCACCGAACAGTATATCATCTGAACTGAACATAATGACGGTATCACACAACAGTTGGTGTTCACTACTGAACATAATGACTTCTGCACCGAACAGCATATCATCTAAACTGAACATTATGACTTCTGCACCGAACAGTATATCATCTGAACTGAACATAATGACTTCTGCACCGAACAGCATATCATCTGAACTGAACATAATGACGGTATCACACAACAGTTTGTGTTCACTACTGAACATAATTACCTCTGTACCGAAAAGTATATCATCTGAACTGAACATAATGATAGTATCACACAACAGTTTGTGTTCACTACTGAACATAATGACCTCTGCACCGAACAGTACATCATCTGAACTGAACATAATGATAGTACTATTCAACAGTTCTATTTCACGACTGAACAGTCTGAATAAAGCACCCAACAGCATGTCATTGCAACTGAAAATAATAAAAGTATCACACAATAATACACTGCCTCAGCCAAACAAAATGATAGTACCACTCAACTGTTTATTTTCATGGTTGAGCATGATGAGAAGAGCTATTTTAACCGAACATAACAACTGTCACACCCTACAACATATCTTTTTAACTCAACATAATTGTGTTAACACATGCCTGTTTGTTTTAAGAACTGAACAGAACGACTGATGCACCCGACAATACATTGACTTTACTGAATAAAATGTAATCAGCACACAACATTACATTTCAATAACTGAGCGCATTTGGATTTCCACCCAGTATATTGGGATTTTGACCCAGCATATTGTATCTCGGACTCAACAGAATGACATTTAACCATGTATATCAGTCATTCTACACATAAGACAGTCCAGGCGTTCCATAGTCTTTTGTATCAATCGTTATTTAAAGTGATTCCTTGCTCGTGGTTCCTTACTCAATGTTTTTTTACCACGTAGTCATTTTTCCTGTGATAACAAGCGGTCTTTGTAATGTAATAAGGACCCTGAGGACAATCTTCACGCTTCCCTATTTCCTTCGGTACGTGCACTTCGCAGAGTAGGCGAAGATTTGACAGCTTGACTGTTTTATCCCCCAGGACGCGTTCACTGGTAACGGTCCGAGCGCTCTTGTGTTGGTAGGCATGCAAGCCCTCCGGCTTAGATTTTTGTCAGTAATAATTTTTCCAAAAAGGTTTGTTATGGACAGAATATATAATGGCTAAAAATACATGTATTGTAAACACAGTTTTATAACTTGACAAAGTCATGACCTTTTGTTATAATTGTAAAAAATGTAAGTTACCATGTCATTGTTATTTGATGAAATTAAAAAAAATCAACTTACCAATAATAAATTATCAAATATACATAAATATAATACATTGATCTTGAAAATACAAGCACGTAGTAACCCAAAAGTCAACTAAACTTAGAGGTCCACCAACTATAGCAGGATGTTCCTTCAATTATAAAAGAATTTGTTAAAACAATTAAAGACTGTAAACAATCTATTGTTGGCACAGGATACAGTGACCTTGTGACTCCCAATTCGAAAAATATATCAATAAAGGCTGTACGAGCAAATGTGTTAAATGTATAACAAATCTCTTTTTAGCATCCTAATTGACCTTGACCCCACTGCCACCATCCAACGGAATGTGACCACCACAATTATGTTCCTACCTACAAAATATAAATGAAATCTATATTTGAGGACTGGTGATTCTAAACCCACTTACCCCTTACTCAATGGTAATTTACTGCAAAAGTTATATCCTTACCAACTAAAAAGTCATCTGTCAATGAATAAAAGGTATGTAATAATAATCTATTTTGGCATTGATGATCTTGACCTTGACCCCTAAATCCAACAATAAAAGGAAAAGGACCACCCATGCACATTCCTATATAAACAAGATGAAAGAAATCAGTTCATAAATAGAGGAGTGTAAAACATATATGTTACATCAGCGACATGTACGGAATGAACAAGGATCTTAAAATCAACCCATAATGTCACATCCGTATGGACAGATGGACGGTTTAATTGTTATATACCCGGGCAGAAAAACAACAAACTTAAAATCTGAAATTTGGTAGGGGGATACATGTACAAATGTACCAGATTAAAAAAATTCTGTTTTTAAACTTGATCATTGGTACCAATGATTAGTTTTTCATATTGAAAGTTATTCCTTAACACAAACATTACCTATCAATAAAGTTGTTTCCTTGAAACACCTCTCGCACTGATACAATTTCACTGACATCAGGCATTTTTTGGGCAGGTAACTCTTGCATGACCCAGTAGTGTTCTTAATAGAACTACACCCTTATACTTGAGGGATTGCTTGATAACACAGACCCGACACGTTTTAAAAGTTGTACTTGGGTAATTTAGCAAATGCTTCAATGATATTTTGCTAAAGAATTTAGTTGAAAAAAAAAACATGAATTTAAATATATCTAGACATATTCTCAGGCTAACGAGATATAAATTTTCCGACACTGCTCAAGGCAAAAAAGCTAAGTACTACAAAATTATATCCTTTTGTTATATACCTAAACATTTTAAGACAAAAAGAAGAAATAAAAAAAGTCGGATGAACACGTAATTTTTGCAAAAAGCCACGTCCAATATAGTATCGAAATCGCTACGCAACAAATAAAGTAATCATAACGTGTAACTTTTAACTACTTCTATGAAGTAATGACAGTAATTTTATAGGGCGTCCGTGGCCGAGTGGTTAAGGTCACACTTGCCCCTAACCTCTGTGGGTTCGAATCCCGACAGGGACTTTGGATTCTTTCATGTGAGGAAGCTATCCAGCTAGCTGACGGAACTTCGGTGGTTCTACTCAGGTGCCCGTTCGAGCCTGAAATAATACACGGAAGGGCACCTGAGGTCTTCCTCCACCAGTAAAGCTGGAGCTGTGCCAAATGACTTATACTGTGTCGGTGTGACGTAAAACCCAATCAAAAAAAATTATACGAATTTATTTAAGTTCGGTTGTATTGCAACACTCGATTTCGTTCCTGGAGCAAATCAGCAATGAGTGTAAAGTTTCTTGCTAAAGGAAACAAAGGTTTGCCTCAAACGGGGTTTAAACCCACGCGGCCAGCAATCCTTAGATCACTAGTCCGACGATTTAACCACTCTGTCACGCCGCCATTACATGATATTTGGAATGTTGACGAAATGGACAGTCGAAAAGTCAAGATATTCAGAAAGTCTTTTTTTTTTATTTATTATAAACTTTATGACATACTTGTACATAAATTGCACATACATTCATTGCACATCAAAACATAATAATATCATATCTAATTTGATTACAGTAACTATGCAGTTACACTTCCAGTGTATTGACACAATACCACAAGAGTCACAAAGAAGGATACAGTAAGAATTTTTCCATTTTTGTCCATCTCAAAGAGTCATGCAGTCAAACAGGGGACAGGGCTGAGGCAATCATCCGGGCATGTATCGTTATTAAAATTTTGGCTACATAATGTCATTTTAAGTTACGTAATCGTCAACATTCACCAACATTATCCACAAATAAATGTTTTGTAAACGCTCCAACGCAATACTTATACACACTTATATATTTGGTAATGCTTATTTTTTATGCTTCAATAATTTGGTTAACAATAAACTGAACTCATAAATTTACTGGTTTATGATTACTAAATTGGTATCGCTACTTATCAAATTACTATATTTTAGCTCAATTAAGTCGACAGCTCATGACAGTCCTTCAATCTCAACCAATTTGAAATTTCCGGGGTTTGCTTAACTTATTTCCAGGTGTATATCTCAACTGGTATTTTGCATGAAGAACACAAGCAAGATCTTCTTCGCTTTTGGAAAAGAACCAGACAATAAAAATGCCCGATAGCTTTTTGTCCTCCACAGACACGTCACGGTGTATATCCATATCGGTACCCTCTCTGCTGAATACAATTAGGACAAATGACAACGTGCTTAATAAATTTTATATCAGACACTTGTTTTAGTATTACATTTATCATGTTGTCAATTTAATATTCGTTTGTTTGACTTTTTTCTAATTTTAAATGAAACAAAAATCTGCTAAGAATCTTTGAGTTCATTTGCGAATTTACATGTAGTGCCGATATTTCATTGCACTGTAAGAAAAAAATGCATTTTTATTTAATATTTACATTATCTTCATTTCATTTCTTGTTGAGGTGTGGTGACTGTCAGATGAAGCTATATAATCAGGTATGCAGTTTATCGACAGAAATCAATGAAATTTAACTTCCAACCTGCCATTTTCAATATCAACATGTTTTGATTTTAGAGGCATATTATGACAATGTTGTCAGTGTTGTATATATAACAGACCCAAAACGGGATGGTTTAATATATAACTTTATTGCATTCATAAAGATACGCTCACAATCACAGACTCAACAAGCAAATTCGTTGAATTTATATTCCCCGCCAAGTACTGGTTATTACTAACACAACAACTGAAGACATAAGACTTTATTTATATATTTATCATGGCATAAACAGTATAGTATTCTTTGAACTTGATAAATATTCAGGGCAATAACAGAGCCATAATTCCGTGTTAAACAGTAATATCTGGAAATGCCAATGAGATGTATGCATACTGCATGACTAATCAAGGGCCATAAATCTGAGTTACAAGTGTCTGACCGGAACAAGGCTACTATATGGGTATCCCATAAAGTTTCATTGAATTCCAGCCACGTTAAAGTGTCTGACCGGAACAAGGGGACGATATGCCCATCTCCTCTTGTAATTGAAGTAGTTGCAGAGAAGTAGCGTGGAAATGATTTTTACTCTATATGCATACTGCATAACTAATCAAGGGCCATAACTCTGAGTTAAAGTGTCGGACGGGAACAAGCCGACGATATGCGCATCCTGTCTTGATATTTTAAGGTTCCCATAAAGTTTTGTTGAATTCCAGCCAGAAGTTGCAGAGAACAAGTCCAGAAACGAAATTCGGACGGACGGATGGATGGACAGACGGTAGGACGGACGGACGGAAAACGCCAAAACTATACCCCCCTCCCAATTCCATGGCGGGGGGATAACAATAACTGCAATATAAACATATATACGTGCAGAGGCTAGCCAGAGGAGGGCTTATCAGTACACAGTTCTTTCTATACTTTTTGGGGCATATTTAGCATATTTACCGCACAAACGTCTAATATTTCATTACAAAACATTTCATTCATACAAATCATTTAATAGCAACTAAATTCGCTTTTAAAACATTATATCAAAGATAAATCTCGTTTTTGTAGATCCGGTCTTAATTTCACTTTACAAGGCGATTTAAGGTATTTTCGTAAGTATGTATTTTCGGCTCAAACGTCACTTTTTAAGATTCTTTTCTGGTTCTGAATTTCTAATTTGCAGTATAATCTTTCAAAGAATGCATAAATATATAATTAACAAAATTATTTTAACTGATACAGTCATACACTATATAAAAAATAAATCTCATTGAGCTATAAATCATTAAATTGGTATAAATGCACCATTAAAAGTCTTTTGTCTCCTTCACAGCATGTATTAATATTTTCGACAATATGTTAATTATTTTATGCCTTCTTTATTGTTAGATCACTGATCCTTGACAAAAGGCTTCTGAACCATGAAATAAACAACACAATCAATTTTGTTATCAACAATATACCCATAACTAATAAGCTCTCGCAGTTTCAAACGGGTCCCATGAGAAAACTTAGCATTTTTCGAAAATTCCCTTCTTTCCTTTGTTAAACATTTATGCTGAATATCATCTTCCCCCATATACCTCAACTGGAATATTGCATCAACAATACATGCCAAGCTTTCTTCTGTTTTAGGAAAAGTGCTCAACAATGAAACTGAAAGACAATCAACATTATTTCTATTAAAAACATTGACAACAACCTCAAATGTTATATCCCATACATACACAGGTTTGCTTCTTTTCAAGTCCTCTTTTGTAAGGTCTAGGCATGGTGAAAACGCTATCATAGCCCCTTTGCTACTCGTAAGGTCATGTGCTGATGCAGTTTCCTGTGTTAGATCCTTTTGCATATAAATTTTCACCAATTCTGTTCGGGTTGAATCCAACAATTCTCCTTGTTTCTTTAAGATATCTTTATGGAGTTCTAGCAGTGTTTCAGTGTCCTCTAGTCCTGTGGGTTGTATTTCTTTCAGTCCAATATCAGATAGACGGGATGCACAAACATCCCGAAGGCCCTGAAAATTATGTTTGGTAGCCAAACTGTGGCAATGCACAACTTCTTTTATAGAAGCCTGTTCGTTCGTTAAACGGAAATTGAGATATCTTTGGCATTTTTTCACCAGTGATTTGACATTGTATTCATCTGCCAATGGTAAGATCTTGTACACATTATCAGCATCTATCTTCTTTTGTGTGTTAGGATACATGCAATGAAGAAACTCGTTGAAGTCTTCAGATTTCTTACCTACAAAATAAAAATACGAGTACATTAACTAGGACTGCTAAATGTACGGAAAACCATTAGGGCCATCGTGGTTATACTTTATAATCTAGAGGATGACAATGCGACAGTGCCATGACAACAATGTGATAGTACGATGGCTTTAATGCGATAAAGACAGTACAATAATGCGATGGTGACAATCGATAATGGCAGTGGAAAAACACGATGACAACAGTACCATTGTGTAATGGCAACAATACGATAGTTGTCGCTATCGCGGTATCGTACTGTCGCCAACGTGTTATCACACTGTTGTCATCGCATTTTCACACTCGTTATCGCACTGTCGTCATTGCACTATCGTTTTGTCGCCATCGCGTTATCGCATTGTAGACTATCGCCTTCCAGTTTCTTCTTCTTTTTTGTCTGTTTGTTTTCCTTTTTGTATACTGAAAACTCTCAATAAAAAAATTTATTATATAATACGGTAAGTAACATTTTTATCCAAAGATAGGGGAAATACAGTGCCCTCCAAAAGCCTAGAGACAGTAATAAAATATAAACAAGGGCCCTGAGTTGCCCACCAGAAACAACTGCTTTCATTTAAAGATAAAAAACTACATAAGAATGCTACAGACAAAGTTTGGTGATCATCCATCAATTAGTTCTGTAGAACCAGACGTTTAAAGGCTTTTCTATTTCTAGCTTTAGTGGCCCCTAAAAGGGGCCAATCAAATTGATATGAGCAAACTTGATAAAAGACTACCTAAGAATGCATATTTCAGTGAGAGATGATGTTCAAAGGTTTTTCTATTTAGCTTTAGTTTCCCCTAAGATGGGGCTATTTTTGGTAACTGGTGTACCTAGCACTTAAATATAGTACATTGAGGGGTGAAAGCGAAAAGGTTCTAACTCACTTTTTTTACAAAATTCACTTTTTTATATATTTGTCATAAATACATTGTATATATTTAAATATATAAAAAAATACACGGTATATTTGAAAAGGGGAAAGAAAAATTTGATGTAAACTCAAATTTTTTGAGAAAACTGCATGATTTTAAATAATTTTCCTTTGGGGAAGCAGCCCTATAACGACCCCTGCTATAGAAGTAAAATAAGCCCTGAAAGAATATTTCTAATCAAATTTTTGCAATAAATACATTGTACATATAAGGAAAATCAGAAAGCCCACTGGGCCGGACTAATTTTGACCCCAGGTCTTTTACATGTTGTATTTGAACAAACTTGATACCAATTAGAAGATTTTTCATGCTTAATATCTTTAGAAGCTCTAGCTCTTTGAGTTTTTTTAAAGAACATTTAAGTTTTTGTTTAAGCTTTTACTACATTGTATATACATATAAGGAAAATCAATGACCCCAGCCAATTTTAACCCCAGGGCACTTGGTAGACACTCACTAGAAGATGTTTCATGCCAAATATTAAAATTCTAAGCTCTAGCTCTTTAGTTTTTGGTTTCTTTTCAAGAAGATACCAATTTTTAGAACTCTAAAAATGTCAGAACAGTTTGTAAATATGATGTTTAGTGAGAATGATGGCACTATTAATGCTGTAGCAAACTTTGGCCGTAAATGTTTTTTCATCTAGAATCGAATTTCTTAACAAGAACTGTCGGAGGACAGTAACGCTCGACTATTCGAAAAGTTGTCACAAGGGTGTTTCATTGAGTATAATAATGCTTACCTATATGAATACATAAAATTGTCCGAAAAGGTACAAACCCTTCAGTAGTTATGGAGATACCGTCTAACAAGCAAAAATTTACCTAGAATTTCTAAGTCAAAAAAGGGGCATAATTATGCAAAGAAGTAAATCAGAGTTATGGAACTTGTGCCAATCATCTAAGATAATCACAGACAACAAGAGTGTGAAGTTTCAATCCATTCCCTTCAGTAGTTATGGAGATACCAGCTTACACGCAAAAACTTAACCAAGAATTTCTAAGTCAAAAAAGGGGCATAATTATGCAAAAAAGCAAATCAGAGTTATGGGACTTGTGCCAATCATCTTAGATAATCACAGAGAACAAGTGTGTGAAGTTTCAATCCATTCCCTTCAGTAGTTATGGAGATACCAGATTACACACAAAAACTTAACCAAGAATTTCTAAGTCGAAAAAGGGGCATAATTATGTAACAAAGTAAATCATAGTTATGGGACTTGTGCCAATCATCTTAGATAATCACAGGGAACAAGTGTGTGAAGTTTCAATCAATTCCCTTTAGTAGTTATGGAGATACAAGCTTACACGCAAAAACTTAACCAAGAATTTCTAAGTCGAAAAAGGGGCATAATTATGTAAACTAGAAATGTGTCCATAGGACACGGATGCCCCCACACGCCACTGTTCTGTCAATCTTATGACTCTAGGTCAAATATTTTTTGGACTTCATGTGCCACAAGTTGAAAACTAAAAATCAACAAAGGGCCATAATTCTGTAAAATTTGGTCGCAGCAAAAATTCCTTCCTTTACTACCATCTTCACCTTAAGGTTATTCATCCCTGTAAGTTTAAGCAAAATCTGCCATGCTGTTTAAGAGGAGTTGCGTTCACAAAATTTCTACATAGTATCTAGTGAAAAAATCAACAAAGGGCCATAATTCTGTAAAATTTGGTCGCAGCAAAAATTCCTTCCTTTACTACCATCTACACATTAAGATTGTTCATCCCTGTAAGTTTAAGCAAAATCTGCCATGCGGTTTAAGAGGAGTTGCGTTCACAAAATTTCTACATAGTATATAGTGAAAAAATCAACAAAGGGCCATAATTCTGTTAAATTTGGTCGCAGCAAAAATTCCTTCCTTTACTACCATCTACACATTAAGGTTGTTCATCCCTGTAAGTTTAAGCAAAATCTGCCATGCGGTTTAAGAGGAGTTGCGTTCACAAAATTTCTACATAGTATCTAGTGAAAAAAACAACAAAGGGCCATAATTCTGTTAAATTTGGTTGCAGCAAAAATTCCTTCCTTTACTACCATCTACACATTAAGGTTGTTCATCCCTGTAAGTTTAAGCAAAATGTGCCATCCGGTTTAAGAGGAGTTGCGTTCACAAGATTTCGGGACGTACGGACGGACGGACGGACGGACGGACTGACGGACGGACGGACGGACGGACAAGTGCAACGCTATATGCTCCCACATTGTGGGGGCATAAAAAGCAAATCAGAGTTATGGGACTTGTGCCAATCATCTTAGATAATCACAGAGAACAAGAGTGTGAAGTTTCAATCCATTCCCTTCAGTAGTAGCTTACATGCAAAAACTTCACCACAGGGACAACGACGCTGACAAATGGGTGACTGACTGCATCAGCTCGATTATTCTGCGAATAGTTGAGCTAAAAACGTAACATCTTGTAAAACCTATATAATTATAGTGGATCATTTGGCTTCTAGTATATACTTTTTTTATTCACTTTTGTCATTTAATATGCCAAAGTTTCTTATTGCTACAAAGTATTTTGTTAATTGTATTTGCTAATCATAAAGTTATGCTATGTTTTTAGTTTTGTGCATCTTGTACAATATCATTATTATGTAAAGGCCAATGATTGGAAATAAAATTTATTCTATTCTTTGGACCCACTTTGTGGAAAAGGCTGACAATGCGGAATCACCTTAAACAATGTTCAGGCAAAACTTCAAAACATATAAATTGCTGTACTATTGTCTCTCTGATTTGATGAATAATATAGATGGAATGTAGGACAAACCCCCACCAGTTAAAACTCCACACCTCAAAATTTTATAGAGTGGACAAAATCCCACACCTAAATTTTACAGACCGTATTGAAGTCCTGAAAGTAAGAGCCGAAATCAAAGCCAGTGCAGATGCCAACAGGGGCAAGCCTGCACAAATAGTTAAAGACAAATTCATAAATTGTCCCAAAGAGGTTAGTAAATGTTCCAATTATGTTATGATTTGATAAAAGCTTATTTGATAGTTACAAAACTTTAAAATATGATATATATACAAGTACTACAAGAGCCACCGCCGGGCGGGGGCAACGCTCGACTTTTTACTTTCTCTAAAAGCAAACAAAGACATGTTTAAACAAAATCTTAACGTTTCCTTTTTATAAAATTAATCGGTCTGTCTTGTCACAATTGTTTTGTCTATATATTTTGTATATATAAATATACTAATTGATATATATATAAATAGAAACACGCAATTCTATATATAGAAAATTATAAATAGAAACACACAATTCTATAAATAGAAAATTCTATAAATAGATACACGTGGTGGAGTCAATTGGTCACACATGGTGGTGGCACATGGTGTCATGTGGTGGTGTCACGTGATGGAGTCACGAGGTGGAGTCACGTGTTGGAGTCACGTGGAAGAGACACATGGAAGAGACACTTGGTGGAGTGACGTGGTGGAGTCACTTGGTGAAGTCACGTGGTGAAGTCACGTCGTGGAGTCATGTGGTGAAGTCACGTGGTGGTGTCATGTGGTGGTGTCACGTGGTGGAGTCACTTGGTGAAGTCACGTGGTGAAGTCATGTGGTGAAATCATGTGGTGAAGTCACATGGTGGTGTCACGTGGTGGAATCATGTGGTGGAGTCACGTGTAGAGTCACTTGGTTAAATCATGTGGTGGAGTCACATGGTAAAGTCATGTGGTGAAAGCACGTGGTGAAGTCAAGGTCATTAATGAGTGAAGGTCAAGGTCTGTCTGGTTATTTTTAAGGGTTATCCTTGAAGATTATTATGTTCAAGTTTGAAGACAATCCATTCAAAAATAACAAAGTTACAGCCAATAATAGCCAAAAAAATGAAAATTTCAATAATTTGACCTTCAAAGTCAAGGTCACTTATGGGTGAAGGTCAAGGTCTGTCTGGTTATTTTTAAGGGATATACTTGAAGATTAATATGTTCAAGTTTGAAGACAATCCATTCAAAAATAACAAAGTTACAGCCAATAACAGCATGAACAAGCAAAATTTGGACTTTTAACCTTGAAGGTCAAGGTCATTTATGGATGAAGGTCAAGGTTAGTGTGTATTTTATTTGAACATACTTGGTAGACACCCATTAGAACATGTTTCATGCTTAAATATCTTAGCTCTAGCTCTTTGAGTTCTTTAAAAGAAGATTTTTTAAGTTTTTACTATATGCATATGGGGAAAATCAATGACCCCCTGGGGCGGGGCCAATTTTGACCTCAGGGCTTTTATTTGAACAAACTTGGTAGACACTCATTAGAAGATGTTTCATGCTAAATATCTTAGCTGAGACTAGCTCTTTGGGTTCTTTAAAAGAAGATTTTTTAAGTTTTTACTATATGCATATAGGGAAAATCTATGACCCCCTGGGACAGGGCCAATTTTGACCCCAGGGCTTTTAATTGAACAAACTTGGTAGACATTCACTAGAAGATGTTTCATGTCAAATATCTAAGCTCTAGCTCTTACGGTTCTTTAAAAGCAGATTTTTTAAGTTTTTACTATATGCATATAGGGAAAATCAATGACCCCCCCGGGGCGGGGCCAATTTTGACCCCAGGGCTTTTATTTGAACAAACTTGGTAGACACTCACTAGAAGATATTTCATGTCAAATATCTTAGCTCTAGCTCTTTGGGTTCTTTAAAAGAAGATTTTTTAGTTTTTACTATATGCATATAGGGAAAATCTATGACCCCCTGGGACAGGGCCAATTTTGACCTCAGGGCTTTTATTTGAACAAACTTGGTAGACACTCATTAGAAGATGTTTCATGCTAAATATCATAGCTCTAGCTCTTTGGGTTCTTTAAAAGAAGATTTTTTAAGTTTTTACTATATGCATATAGGGAAAATCAATGACCCCCTGGGGAGGGGCCAATTTTGACTCAAGGGCTTTTATTTGAACAAACTTGGTAGACATTCACTAGAAGATGTTTCATGCCAAATATCTAAGCTCTAGCTTTTACAGTTCTTTAAAAGAAGATTTTTTAAGTTTTTACTATATGCATATAGGGAAAATCAATGACCCCCCCCCCCCCGGGCCGGGGCCAATTTTGACCCCAGGGCTTTTATTTGAACAAACTTGGTAGACACTCACTAGAAGATGTTTCATGTCAAATATCTTAGCTCTAGCTCTTTGGGTTCTTTAAAAGAAGACTTTTTAAGTTTTTACTATCTGCATATAGGGAAAATCAATGACCCCCCTGGGGCCGGGCCAATTTTGACCCTAGGGCTTTTATTTGAACAAACTTGGTAGACACTCATTAGAAGATGTTTCATGCCAAATATCTAAGCTCTAGCTCTTACGATTCTTTAAAAGAAAATATTTAAAGATTTTTCTTTCGGTTGCCATGGCAACCAGAGTTCTGCATGAAATGGAATTCTTTGAACAATCTTGATAGAGCTTCATACAAAGAGTATTCCTGCCAAGTTTCATTAACATTGGCCTTGCGGTATCATAGAAGATGTCCTTAGAATATTTAAAATGTGGACGGACGACAGACGACGGACGCCATTTGGTTGGCCATCCTAAAAGCTCACCTGCACTTTGTGCAAGGTGAGCTAAAAAGTTATGATCCAGGTACAAGTTTGCGAACGGCAACGGCAAAGGCAACGCCGCCGCGACTATAGCAATACCTCTACTTTAAAAAAAAAAAAAAAAAAAAGTTGAGCTAAAAATGAATATAATATAGTTGGTCTTTTGTATCTGGAATGGAGTTTAAGGTTGCGCTTTAAAGGCTCCTTTTATATTTTTATTTCTCAAAAGCCTTTTTATTTCGGTGTACTTATAGGATATCCGAAAAATCTTTCTCATTTACCAATTACCAATTTACAATCTGCACAACCAAATTTAAGCATTTTAATTTTGCCTTCTTTAAATGAATAGGAGTATAAATTTATTTGTTGATGCATGATGTGCCTTTAATAATGTAAACGTTTTAATAAATATATGATTTCTTAAAGGGATATTCAGACAAAATAATGACAAAAATATCAAAATGTTTTTATGTACTCAAATCAGGCACAGTCTAAAACGCGGACGCCTTAAGCGGACAATATAAACATATAGGGAAAACGCTGACGATATAGACAAAGAGGAAAAAAGCGGACGATATAGATATATAGTGTAAAATGACTGAGCATAGTTAAAATTCATATTAAAGGCTAATAATTGGCTTTTATAAAGTAATATATGAAAGACATTAGTTAGAAGCAGTAGTAATTGTAAGGTGTAATTATTATAATAATTAAAAAAGACTTTAGTTTATTTATTTGTTCAAATTCTTAAATTTATGTTTTTTATTTGTTCATGTTAATTGACTTAATAACTTTTAATTAAACAGTACAAAACATGCAACAGTCACGTGTGGAAAACTGAATAAGGGCACAAGAAATAAGTTTGAATATATTTGAACACTTTGCATACGCAATTCGCGGACATGATAAACATATAGGGAAAACGCTGACAATATAGACATAGAGGAAAAAAGCGGACGATATAGATATATAGTGTTACTGTAGATTGACATTCTTTCAAAATATACAATTTACTATGTTTTGTAATTTACTTTTGTTTCTATATTGCACATTAATTGACATATTCGCCAAATCTTCTGTGTACATATATATATAATTATGAAATAGTGGGCGAATGAGTATATTTTTGAAAATTAACGTTTACCGGTGAAAATACACGTGTTGCAAATTAACTTAAAGCATTACAATTAAGTGTGATATGTATATAATTAAGTTATATCAATTATCTTTCTTTAATTCATAATATTTTTTAGTTTTATTTATATTTTATCCATTAAGTAAATAAAAAAAACTTTCTGCTATAAATACCAATCAACTAATTAAAGTATCCACGTGTCACCTGTGTATTTCACTTAATCACGCACCGACACTTGTATATTTCAAGTAATCATACATCTCACCCTTGTACAATTAATAAAGTGGCTACAGAAAATGCGGACAATATAGACATATAGTGAAAAAGCGGACGATATAGATATAGAGGGAAAACGCTGACGAAATAAATGTATAAAACGGGAGAATAGAAAACTGTTATGAATAAAAAAAATATCTGGCTTCTACCATGTATATAATTAAGTTATATCAATTATCTTTCTTTAATTCATAATATTTTTTAGTTTTATTTAGATTTTATCCATTAAGTAAATAAAAAAACTTTCTGCTATAAATACCAATTAACTAGTGAAAAAGCGGACGATATAGATATAGAAGGAAAACGCTGACGAAATAAATGTATAAAACAGGAGAAAAGAAAACTGTTATGAATAAAAAAAATCTGGCTATATTTCTTTAGGAAAGGATTATTATTATTTGTATGTGTAAAATAAATTCATGTACCAAATGTGTTATATTGCTTAAATGAAATTGCAATGAAGTTCATTCTTTATCTTCGTTTTTATTAGTGCACAATATTACTATACACTATCATTATCTATTTTATTATAATTTTATCTCACACATCATCCTACACTATATCTATAGCGCCCGCTTTTTTCCTCTATATCTATATCGTCCGCTTTTTCTCTATATATTTATATTGTCCGCAAAAATAGGGCAAAGAGCGGACAGGTTCAATCAGGTAGCATGTTGTTGACACTTAATTGTCGTTAATTTGCAACACGTGTCCGTCACAACAGTATACGTGCATGCCTTTTTCTTTTTATCAACGGCCATTAAACTTTAATATTACCTTAAAAACATGAATTTATAAATAAGCGTGTTTTTGTCCAAAAATCATTGTACAAATGTGAATGAAAGTTTTTATCCTTATTTTTTTTTAAAGGGAGACACAGGCAAAATTTTCATTTCTTAGTTTTGAAATTTTCATTCATTATTCTGTAAATGTCCTCAAAATGAATACACTAAAGAGTCAAAGGAACAAAACTTTTCTCCATATAAAGAATAAAATGGTGTTTTCCTAACTTGACCCGCGTGGGTCAGGTTAGAGCGCTAAAATTTCACAATAGTTGTCACTCTGTACTCTGGAAACGTTAAAAAAATGTCAAATCAATTACTTAGACTTGTTTCAATCATACAATATCCACAATATTTGTTATTGTAACTTCCAGGGTTTGTTCAAACCGCATGACTTGTTTTTAAACTATTCGGTGATTCTGTTCGCGTCAAAATTTCGTTCAACATATATAGATTTATTTAAACTTCAAACCCAAAATATATAGAATTTATACAGAAATTCATGTTGGGACTTTAAGAAATGTCATTTTAGGGTGATTTGAGTACAGAAAATCATTTTTTATATTTTTGCCATTATTTTGCCTGAGTATCCCTTTAATGTGGTCAACTTAGTATATTTCGTAATTTAAAAAAAATTATCTTATTTGCCATTCAGTTTTACGTATACAAAAATATGATTCTATTATACAGCATTTCTATTAACTTCATCGATTCCCACCTCATCATCAATAAGTCTACTCTAAATTTCTATATCGTCCGCT
This sequence comes from Ruditapes philippinarum, assembly GCF_026571515.1. NCBI lineage: Eukaryota > Metazoa > Mollusca > Bivalvia > Venerida > Veneridae > Ruditapes > Ruditapes philippinarum. Next base: position 89,866 of record NW_026864061.1, read on the forward strand.
TTTTTCCTCTATATCTATATCGTCAGCGTTTTTCCTATATATCTATATTGTCCGCAAAATGCGTATCATGTTATCTCTAGCTAAGTGCCGACACGATTAATCAGTAGCGTGTTGTTCACACTTATATAATTACCGTTAATTTGCAGCATGCTTCTGCTTATATTGTATCAATAAAAAACAACAGCCTGTCTTTACTTATTTATATCAATAACTTTATGATTAAAAATTACTCTTACAAAATTTCGATTTTGAAAAATCAAGGCTTTTTTTATTTTGCGAATAAAAATTTTGTCCGCCTACTGCACATAAAGACAGACAAAAACAATGCCAAAATGAAATACATATCCTTACTTACATATCAGCTGTTGCCAATTTAGTACCATCATTGTATTTCTAAAGACATTCATTTGATCCATTTGTTTCATATATTAGTTTTCAAGGCACAGTTTTCAATATTTAGAAATTCCGAAAATGTGTCATATAAATATAATATAAAATTCATTGACATTCAATCATAAATTACTTTAATATTTCTCCCAATTTGCTAATGTATTATATTTTTTTTATATATTAAAGTATAAATCCAATTACACATCATTTTTATAAACTGCATCAATGCCCAAAATAATCACCACTATATATCTATATCGTCCGCTTTTTTCCTCTTTGTCTATATTGTCAGCGTTTTCCCTATATGTTTATATTGTCCGCTTAAGGCGTCCGCGTTTTAGACAGGCCCCTCAAATCACGCTAAAATGACATTTCTTCATGTTCCAGCATGAATTTCTGTTTAAATTCTATATATTTTGGGTTTGAATCGTAGATATATCTATTTATGTTGAACAAAATTTAAACGCCAATAGAATCACTGAATAGTTTTAAAACAAGTCATGTGACTTAAACAAACCCTTGAAGTTACACTAAGAGATATTTTGGACATTGTATGATTGAAACAAGTCTAAGTCATTCATTTGACGTGTTCTTTAACGTTTCCAGAGTTCACAGTGACAACTATTTGAAATCCTGGCGCTCTAACCTGACCCATGCGGGTCAAGTTAGGAAACCACTATTTTATTCTTTACATGGAGATAAGTTTTGTTCCTTTGACTGTCTAATGTATTCATTTTGAGGGCATTTACAGAATACTTAATGTAAAACTAAGAAATGAAAATTTTGCCTGTGTCTCCCTTTAATAAACTGCTTTCAGGTGAGAGCTGCGGTTGGTGATCTTGATGCATTAAAACGCAACATCAGAAGAGTTAAAAAGGGGGATACACCTGTAAATCCAAAATCAATACCAAATCCTCTACATGTACCAGACGAATACACAACTACATCACCAAGTGAAGATCGCGAATTTTTTATATACGACAATGAATCAGAAACCAAAAGGATTTTAGTGACATTGGATTATTAATTATTAACTAACGCCGATACATGGTATATGGACGGTACTCATTCTACGTGTCCAAGTCAGTTTTCACAGCTGTTTGTGATACGTGTACCACTAGGGGCTTTTTTGTGTCGTCTGTGTATGCCCTTCTACCGTCTTAAAAGTGACTATGAGGAGTGTTTGTCAGCCATACTTGATATATGTCTGCCACGTAACCTTAGACCAAACCAATCAACTGTCGTCCTTGTCTACGAGGTCGCTATCCACAACGCAGTAAGATCTGTGATCAGCAAAAACATTCTCAAGGTTGTTTCTACCATTTAGCTCAGTGTAAATTGTGTAAAGTCCAAGAACTTGGCCTCTCTTCAGAATACAAATCTAACCCTGAGACCAACCACTTCTGCGGGACGACAGTCTAGCATTTCTACCCATCAGCAGTGTCAAAGATGGTATGTTATATCTTAAAGAATCAGTCCCTGATAATCTCAATCAATTACTTGACTACTTTGATTCTACATATGTGCATGGTCCATTTATCCCTGGAATAATGGGTTCCGAGTTTTGGTTGGCCACTCTAATCCATCTATCTGGACAGTCATCAACTGTCTCCAAAAAGACTGTGCCATTGAAAGACTGTGCCATTGTAGAAACAGAGGAGCTCAAGTATCAATGTGGTGAACTTTCTTGTAAACGTGTTAAAAAACAAACAATTGTGCATCAGCAGAAACTCAAAAGAACTCATAACAACTCATCAACAAGGAAAAGACTGTACCTTGGTTTCTTCAAGCTATCGGCCACTGTATCCGCTTAAACTAAAGTACAATGAAGGAAAATAGACTCAACTGAATAAACTAGATGGTGTACGGACATAATCCCCTTTGGACAAAATCCTCTTCATGTATTTTTGTATATCCGGACATAATCCCCTTCATGGGTGCACATAATCCCCTTCATGTGTGAAATTTTGAAGTGGACAAAATCCCCTTCATAAAAATGCTACCAAGGACAAAATCCCCCTCAGAGGAATTTTCGGTTTATAAAGTGGGTATGAGAGCGACATATTGCATTATGCTGTGTAGTAAATATCTTAATGTATAAATAAGTAAAAAATATTTCAGCAGAAAAGCACATTCAATTAGCAACATTTAAATCACATTAAAATTGCTTTGTTAAAGCATTCATAACAATCAATCAAGTAGTGCAATGATCTTGGTTTGATTAAAGTATCACTCTTTCATCAAAAGAAATTGTAACAATGGATAGTATATATCAATTAGAATTATCACCTTATGCAATCAATGTAACAATTATTTGCTAATAAAAATGTTTTTCATACTAATCAATTTAAAACAATTAAAGAAATTGCCTAATCAAATATGTGTTATGCAGTTGATAATTAAATTTTACCATAATTTTAATGAAAACTTCAAAACTAAATAAAGGTTAACTATTGATACATAATTATAAATAAAAAAACAAAAGTTCCTTATTCATCAATTATTAGGGGGTATAATAATACATTATTCAATCATCAATTTTTATGGAGCATAATAATACATTAGAAACCTATGAAACAAGGGGATTTTGTTCGGGTAGTGAAGGGGATTTTGCCCACCCTTGCAAAAAAATGAAGGGGATTATGTCCACTCATGAAGGGGATTTTGTCCGGGTAGGTGAAGGGGATTTTGTCCGAAGGGGATTATGTCTGACATTCAAACTAGAAATGTGCTATACAAAATGTGCTATTCAAGGAAATTTATAATCTTTAATTGATGAAAATGTGCTATATTCTTAATTTATAGTAAGTAAAGTTTATCTTTTATATAAATAAATTGAAGAAATGAATTTGAAGAAACTAGAATAATAATGGATAATAATTAAGTCAAGGTCATAAATGTGGCACAGTCTCAAATAAGTGACTACTCTTTGATGTTGATTTAACAGTTTGTAAATTGTTTGTATAAATCTCATTCATTGTATTATATTTACTTAGACGAAAACTGTACACACAGTAAAATCATGTGTAAAGTTTAAAAAAACATATTCCGATTTCTTCAATTGTGATATCGGTCTCAAGCAGGGAGACCCGAGCTCGCCTCTGCTGTTCATGCTCTTCGTTAGTGATATAATACAAAACATAAACACTGACATAGATGATATATTTAGTCTAAATGAACAAAAATTATTTCTCATTCTATATGCAGATGATCAAGTGCTGTTTGCAATGTCCCCTGAAAGTTTACAGTCAATGTTAAATGACGTTGTTGTTTATTGTAATACTTGGGGTTTGAAAATAAATACGTCAAAAACCAAGGTCATGATCTTTGAAAAGGGAAGAACCACAAATTTTTCTCAAATTCACTGATTTTACAGACATTTCTAATGCTTAAAAATGACACTGACTTTAATAGACATTACGCACGAAATAACTGGGCGTACCATATCAAGACTATACTAGATAGCCATGGTTTTAGTTATATTTGGGATCACCAATTTGAAATCGACATTCCTTTCGATGAAATTAAGAAAAGAATTTATGATTCATACATGCAAACATGGTATGGGGAAATTAATAATTCAAATCGACTTAATTCATACGCGATATATAAACATGAATTCGAGCTTGAGAAATACCTTAATATCATCTACGAAAATAAATACCGAATAGCATTAACTAGGTTTAGAACTTCGTCACATAGCTTAAATATTGAAACCGGAAGATATAATAACATCCAAAGAGAAGATAGATTATGTAGGTTATGTAATATGAATCAAATCGAATCGGAATACCATTTTCTTCTAGTTTGTCCTTTTTATCGTGATTTAAGAAAAAAGTATTTTTAGCCTTACTTCTGTCACTGGCCAAATATCAAGAAACTTGAGTTACTATTATCATCACGTTCGAATAAAACTATTTATAATGTAGCTAAATTTAATATACTATGCGAATCTAAGTCGCGACGCGTAAATAAAAGTTCATACAGCATGTTCAATCTATAATTAGTTTAACTCACGATTTTTTCCCGTATTTAGTTGGTTTACTACTAGATAGAAGTATTTTAAGTATTTACACGCGCACGATAATCTCATTTTACGCGCGGGAGGTATAAACAGAAACCTTGTGTAGCTGATTCAATTTATATTTAAATGACCAGTCTTTTTTCTTGTAGTTTATATTTAAATGATCAGTCTTTTTCTTGTATCAAAAGTAAAATATTATCAATTAAGTATTAATCATAATTGATAATCATGTACTCTTCTGTAAACCATGTTCTCTTTGTATATTATACTCTGTATGCTAAAAACATTGTAAAATGTTTAATGTTGAATAAACTATTGTATTGTATTGTATTGTATATTGTATTATATTGCTATTGAAAATAATGCTATATGCTATAATTATCAATACAATCATGTTTTGTTCTTTGATTAAATTTTGTGTACAGTTTGTAACACCTTTTTTGCAATCAAAACATCAATAAATGATATGTTTTGTTCTTCAAGGGTTTGGATTAAGTTTTTCGTGTACAGTTTGTAACATCTTTATTGCAAATTGCACATGCAAGATGTACATGCATTGTTAATAAAATTGTTCTTTCTTATATTACACACATGTTATATTGAAATAAAATGTGAAAAAAATGTGTATATTATATATATTCATCAAATCTTGCCCAATAATTAGTAAGTGTGGGGTTTTGTCCACTCTGTAAAATTGAGTTGTGGGGTTTTAACTGGTGAGGTTTTGTCTGTCTTCCAAATAGATACCCTTCTGCTAAACTAGAACTCCGCAAGTTTGATGTGTCGCCTTGTGAACATGATAGTTTAGGAGAAATGGCCAGGACAAAAATGAAATATGAAAATTAACAAAGGGCAATAACTCAAAAAATAAGAAGTGCAGAGCAGCAGTTTCTGTGCACTGCACTTCTTATCATTCTATCTATCATTCTATGAAGTTTCAAGTCCACATCTTTTATAATTTATGAGAAATGGCCTGGACAAAAATAAAGAATGAACATTAATTAATAAAGGGTAGTACATGTAACTCAAAAATAAGAAATGCAGAGTACCGCTGCTTGTGCACTGCACTTTTTCTTAATGAGATTTATCATCCTATGAAGTTTCATGTTCATAGCTTTCATACTTGAAGAGAAATAACCTGGACAAAAATAAAGTATGAAAATTAACAAAGGGCAATAACTCAAAAAAATAAGAAATGCAGAGTACCGGTTCTTGTTCACTGCACTTCTTCTTAATGAGATCTATCTTCCTATGAAGTTTCAAGTCCATAGCTTTATATACTTTCGGAGAAATGGCCCGGACAAAAATAAAGTATGAAAATTAACAAAGGGCAATAACTAAAAAAATAAGACATGCAAAGTAGACTCTACCGGTTCTTGTGCACTGCATTTCTTCTTAATGAGATCTATCATGAAGTTTCAAGTCCATAGCTTTTATAGTTGAAGAGAAATGGCCTGAACAAAATTAAAGTATGAAAATTTACAAAGGGCAATTATTCAAAAAATAAGAAGTGCAGAGTACAAAATTTACAAAGGGCAATTATTCAAAAATTAAGAAGAGCAGAGTACCAGTCCTTCGGGTTATTGAAAGATGCATACCAAGTTTGAAGTCAATCCGACTTATAGTGACTGAGTTATAGGGGACGCCGACAATGACGCTGATGCCAACACCGCAGACGCCGACAAAAGTAACCCAAGATATAGATATGTCGCCTTAATTTGTAATGGCCGGATGACTGAGCTAGAGGCTAAGGAAACCATGGTAGATCTATATGAAATTAATTTTATTGTAAAATTTTATTTACCTGGTAAAGGTATTTCTTTTTCTTCACTTTCTTTGAAGTTTGTTCCAAACATTGCTTCAAACACGGACGAGGCTATGGCTAATATGGCCTTAGTGGCATAAAAACGCTGGTCTTCCACGAGGAAAGTGACGTCATCCCGCCAAGTCTTCATCGTGAAGTCATAGCTCTTCATTTCTTCATCTTCTTCGCCACTTTCAATCTGGTTAATCATGACTGTACGAAATTTCAACATAAAAATTAATGAACTTCGTACATAGCGCGCTAGCGTAGGCCTACAGTAATGGTTCTACAATGTATTTATAGAAAAATGGAAACTCCTCTAAATTTCAGGTGATTCCGCTTTGTCAGCTATGTTTGTTTTCACTAAGTGGGTCCAAAGTGAAAGTAGGCCAAAATTCATATAACAACTGTATCTTTGGGCCGAGCTGGGGGACTGCAGCCCTGAAGCCCGTGCCTGAATCCGCCACTGCAACAAAGCTCATAAAACAGACTTAAAACTGGATTTTGCCATTCATGAAATGTGCATAAAACTTTGAAACAGATTGTACTTGGTCTTCAGAAATGTAGCACATTCAAGGGAAATATTCTTATTGTTGTCATTTTTATTTTTAATAGTCTTTAAAATATAGACCTGGAAGTGAACTTTCAAATGGTTTACATTTTACACTGTGAGCTTTGTTGTTATATATGAATTTTGGCCTACTTTCACTTTGGACACAAACATGGCATCACCTAATAATCGCGCAAATAATTGCGTCTTGTATTTATTTTAAAGAAAAGGCGGTTAATCTATGCGAATACGATTTTAAAAATACAAAAGAAAAGATACATTATATTGTTAACAAGCTGTATTATCTAAAAGAGACCTACTATTTTTTTCCTGGCACCTAACAAAGGGAGATACTACACGCAAACAGGACATTTCGGCCCCAAACAAATCGGACCCTGTGCAAAAATCGGCCCAAAGAACGTTTCGGCCTTTTTCCGCGAGACGTTTCGGTCCTTTTTAATTACAGTTTTATTTATGCAAACAGGGAATTTTTATGCTTAAAATCGTTTAAATTTTTAGTATATTGATTGATTGATCGATTGATTGATTGCACACAAACAATTATGATATTTTAATTGATAATCCATTATAATTTATATATCTATCAATCGCTATTTAGATAAATGCTTTTTTCAAGGTGTAACAAAAACTACAACTTAATAAAAACACTCAATCTTTAATTTATAAGACATTTGACAAATGCAAAAACTTTTTGATAAACAAAATTAATTACAAATATACATTTGTAATTCAAAAATCATTATCTTTTGATCTTTATTAATCATAAAGCTAACACTTAAGATATATGTTGTTTTGATTTTTCAAGTTTTAACAAATTCATTATGTATAGCGTATTGCTAATTAGCCGTTAGTAATATCAAAGATATTTTAAACTTATGATTTGATATAATTTCTTGATAATATATATGCTCTGATTGAAAATCTATCACTTTTATTGTAAAAATGTTTTTTTTAATATAAAAAATGTCTGTTTACAAAGTATTTTTTGTTTTATCTTATAATCTTTTAACTGTTATATGTTGTATTGTAATTGCTAAAACTCACTTACTATTAATTTAATAGTTGTTGATTATAAATGAAATGTTTGTATTGTTCTGTGTCTTGCTTTTTAATCGTTCAAATCTGAAAAAAAAACTTGTTGATAATAAGCAGATGAAATATTAAGTTTCAGTGTTCGTGTACTATGTTTTGTTTAATAAAGTTATGTTCTGTTCTGTTTGTTTTGATAACTACTATTTTAAATTAAAAATCATAATTTAATTATTCAATTAATTCTCTCATTCCTTTAATTCTTTCATTTATTTATATGCTATTAAAATTCTGGTAAAAGCATGTTAAGGTAAGACGTATTGTTAACTAAATATGGGGCCGATTTGGTAAAGGGCCGAAACGTCTTAGACCGAAACGTCTGGAGCCGAAACGTCTTGGGTAATTTGGGCCGACATGTCAAGGGACTCGACGGTCTCCTCAAAATTGACGGTCTCTG
>NW_026864062.1:0-81006 GCF_026571515.1 Ruditapes philippinarum
CATTGCATATAACATTTAAATTAGTTCTTGCATTGTGAATATTATTACTTTTCTCAAAAATCTTAGGTAGTACATTATTCTCAAGGTTGATTTTCTTGAAATATTTTGGCTCATCTGGAGGCATGCAGCTTTAAGGCTTGATAGCAATTTATTGCTCACCTATTTTTTGTTGCTAATGTAATATTTAATATTTTTTCAATATTAGAACCTTATCTACTACCTACAGATACTTGCTTACTGATACTCTTTTAAATAATAATGTTCTATACTTTGGATGTTGTGTTTATTTAAGAAAAATGTTGTTGTATAATGACTGATACCTTTCAAAAGATTTTAATCTCTAGACAAAATAAGACTTTTAAACTGCAATAATTAAAGAATTTAGGTTTGATATTGATTTAAGTATCTGTAAGTGTTTTTTGATACTTTTAACAAAATTTGAAGTTTTTGCATCATTCTAAGTAAAACCATAAATATTTTGTTTAAATTTTAGCATCAGACAGGGTTCTACGACCAATGATTTTAACGAAGCAGCTAGATTTAGCTTCGGGATCTTCAGTCACTACACCAAGAATAAACTTAGTGAAAGAACTAGAAAAATTCAACCGAGAAATGTCTAGGAAGGCTAGTGAGACAACCGAGGCAAAACCTGTGACCACATCTTCATCAGAGAGTGTAACAGTAGAGAAACCACCTACACCGACCCCTGTGCGATCTGTGTCTAGACCTAACATCCTAAGAGGACGTCCACATTATCGCCCTCAAAAGCGTTCATCTTCTCTTGATTCTGCATCGGTAGCCTCTACATCAACAACAACAACAACGACAACAACCTCTTCATCACCAGCATCAGAATCATTGTCAAAAGTAATAAAGTCTGCTGCAATAGCATCTCGAATTTCATCATTGGTAGAGAAGAACAATGATGTCATGAAATTTTCGCAAGACCTGATTCAGTCAAAATCGGAAGTGCGATTCTTGAAAGGGGACCAAACACCAGTTTGTGCGGATGCTGTGCTGACTATTCCAAACCCATCATTCTTCGCGAGAACATCAAATGAATCTACTTGTGTATCTAGTGAAGTGTCAAATTCTGAACCAATAGTTTCTTCTGCTGTTTCAAATATACCTGTGTATACTAAAGCAAACATTAATAACAGGATACCTGAAGCTACAACTGCACCGGTAATGCTGTCAAAAAAAGCTCAAAATATTCAAAATTCAAATAATAAAATGGTTATAGGTAATGTTTATAAGACTTCAGTTGTATCAGATCCAACAGCTTTGCCAGTGTTGATGCCAGTTGCAACAGATAAAGCATTTCCAGCCAGTCCAGATGATGTTGTTCTACCTGCGGGAAAAGGGTATGTTGTTTTTAAACCTATGGGAAATCTTCCAAAAGATTGTGTATATACAATTGAATCCTCCACTGGTCTCATTAATGCTGTCGTTGACCCACATAAATTTGTTAAACCATCTGGCACTGCTCCGAGAATTGTTTCTAGTCATAGTTCGAAGGTAAGCTTTCAATCTAACCCCATAATGTCTGTTAAACAAAATCAGTCCGTACAGCCTGTGAAACCAGTAGTCGAAGTTCCTACTAATCCAATAATAAATCCTAAAATACAGGCCATTTTAAAGAAACATTTTGCTGTTACTGATAAACAAGGTGACTGTCATATCAAAGAGGAGGATGTTTCAAAAGAAAGTACAGTATCAACTATGTCAGATGGAACTGTTTACACATCTTTTCTAAGCCAAGTTGCTAAAAATCCAACATTGGTTACAAAGCCTTCTATATTCAAAAATAAAACCTCGGTCTCTCAGGACACATCAAATTCTGGTTGCACAGAACCCACTAGCACTCTTGTATTGTCAGGGAGTAACCCAAAAAGTAATGAAGTACCAGTTAAAGTAATAGGTTATCCGGCCCCACCTGGTACCTCAGGTTCTTCATTTACGTTAACTAAACCAGTGGTCACACTGTCATCTGTAAAGTCTTCACCAGCAGCTATATCATATATTAATATAGCTTCACCTAATCCTACTCTTAAAAAAGTTTTCACCGACCCCAAAGAAAATCTTAAACAAGAGCACAATACATTAAACAAACTCCTTCAACAAACAAAAGCAGTCAAATATCTCAAAACAGAAATTTCTAATGAGGTTACCATGACAACTAACACTCAAATAGTAGGGTCTTCTTTATCCTCTGAAAGTAATGTAAATTTACAGCCCATTTTACTGCCGACTGTGGTCCCTAGTGTTTTCCCTACTGAAGTTTCACACACAAGCTCTCAGACAGAGAAAAAAACACCCACAGTGTCTGTATCTAAAACCATGGTATACAAAGCATATCCAGGTAACAAAACAATCTATTTAGGTACTACTGAATAAAATGACAGGGCCCTCGATCAACCAAAATGTCCCCCACACCAAAACTTTTATGTTTTCTCCCCCTAGCAGAGGAAAAAATTCCACCTAAAAAAATGTAAGATCTTAAAGAAAAAAATTGAAAAGTTATGTTGTTTTTGAAAAGTAAAATCCATGTATTTCAATGATTTTTTTTGTAAGTAGAATATACATGTCTGCACCATTTTCTGTTTTCACATAGTTTGACAGTGTTTTATACCCAAGATTTGTCGTCAAATATTGGCCTTTTGAGATTGAATGTCCAGTTGTAAAAGTCCAAGGGTTAATCACTGAGCCAGTAAATCAGTTGCTCGCTTAGTAGTACAATCATATATCTATGTTATATTATATGAACTGCGTATCATAGCATAGTTTCATGTACAGTTGAAGTGTTAATTACAGAAATTGTCAAGGTATATGTAGTTTATTTTGTACTGAAGTGTTGAAGGTTGAAATGAGTTTGATAATCTTCAATTTTTTTCTCATTTAACATTAAATATGTTTATCACCAAACTTACACATTCTGAATGGTTCAAGTTTGTTTTTTTTGTATGGACTGCTATTTCCCTTTGATGGACCCCTGTAATTTTGTTGAATAGGAACATCATGGTTCTTCCCTTTTCCATAGTCATCTAATGTTTCAGAATAGAAGTCAGTGGTTTCTACTTGTGTGCCGGTTAATATCTATAATATTGTACAGAGGGCCTCCAGAGGTCATTGTCTTCCAAAGAAATATTATAAGTTGCCATATGACCTCAACTGTGTTGGTGTGATGTAAAACCCAACCAAAAAAAAAAAAATGTCAATCAGTAACAAGTATCAGAATGTCTCATTTATATTGTAAACTTTGTGTTTGAAAAATGGTTGTCAGTTGCTTTGAGTTGAATTATATACATTTCCTTGAGATACAAACTTGTAATTTCAAGGTCATGGCGTGTTTAGATGTAACTTTAGCTATTATAGGAAAAATTAGTTTAAGACTAAAGTTACCAGATGTAGTATTTTCTTTGCTATTTCTTGGGATGGGGGGTGGGGGTAGGGGAGATAGGATGGGGATTAAACTTTCTTATGATTAACTGATGTTTGTTTTCTTGTTAACTACTTGGTAAATTTTTATAATGGTAGCAATGTGTTGTAATATCTGAACCAATGAGATGCATATGTTTAATATACTTATAAAAGAAAAATTGATGATATAAAATGTGTATTTTCATTTTCTGTATTTTCACTGTAAAAATTTATTTTCAGTATTTTCACTGGTGTCTTAATGGACTACTTTCTTCTTAATTCAGTCAATACACAGAATCAATTTATTTAACTAGTTTTATTATGTTACCATTAAATACATTTATATAGTATTTTATACTGATTTGTATTGAATATAAATAAATATAAATATAAATTTGTAAGTTAAGTATACTTTTGAATATTTACTTTGTAAGTTTAATTTGAAACAAGTTGTTACTGCTATCAAATAACAGAAAATTGTTTTTATATACACTCTTAATTACAAACCTGCAGTGACAGGATAGTTGAATTTTTGCACATCCTTTCTTAACTATGTTTTTTAAAAGAAAATAGACTGCCACATAACTGGGCATCAATGTATACTAAAAGTCACACCTAGGTTAAGTTTTTATGAACCAACCTGTGTTTTCACTGAGGTATTAGTTCGTAGCTTGGAATAATTGTATATTACTTGTGCCACCACCTGGTGGTTCTGTCAACAATTATGACTGATGTATCCGCTTTTGAATTTTAATTAAGTTTTTTTTGAAGGACCTGATTTTTTCTGATGAATTTTGGCATAATTATTTCCTCTTTTTCTATATATACAATATTTTGAAGACCTATAGTTATTCCATCTATCAAACACTTGATTATTTTCGGGCCTGCTGTCATGTACTCAGCTTTCATATTTACCCACTGTTAAGGTTTTGTATATATTTTATACATAAATGATTTTGCTAAGTAAAACCAAACCTTTCAAGCCATACAGACTGGTTTAAAACCCTGAGATAATATCATAAATCTGCATTTGAATAAAAAAAAGAAAACAATTTTCTTCTTGAAGAATCTCACTATTGCTAGTTGCTTGCTGGTTTTCATAGCATTTCAATTCTACACATTTTATATTCTGTTATTTGAATACAGTATCCCAAATATGCATTGAATTTACTTGATATTTAGTATAAGATAATAAACACATAAAATTAAATGACTATTTTTCATTTTGGCTGGTACAGAGAGTAACACTGTATTACTGAAAGGCTCCGGTTTTGCTAGATTTTATATATACCTGGTGACTATAGTACATAGATTTTGATAGATTCAGATATTGTTTGATTGTTAAATATTGACAAATAAAATGTTGAATATTTGACTCAGTTTTATTCTATTGTATTGACTTTGGGATATGATAGTTCTTCAAGTGATGCTGTGTTTAAGCATAGAAATTGTGATAAAAATTGAACAAAAGTGATATTATATAATACAGTAACTGGTGGCATATAAAATGGTGAAAACTTACATGAAAATTAGGAGACAAGACCATATTGTGTCATCCCCTTAATAGTTTGAGATTTAGCCCAGAATGCAAAGGACAATAAGTTCCTATCACAATGAAATTGTAATAATTCAGTTATAGTCTTAATAAGGGGGTTGTTGTTGGTGGTGACTTGAGAAAAAAATTTCTACTTTGTCCTTTACTATATGAACTTAAGCCATGAGAGGATCACATACAGTTGGAATTTTGTATATTGAATTGATAGAAGACATCGTTTTAGCTCACCTGTCACAAAGTGACTTGTGACAGGGTGAGCTTTTGTGATCGCTTTTTGTCCGGCGTCCGGCCGGCGTCCTTAAACTTACTTTAAATGACATCTCCTCATAAACTGCTGAGCCAATTTCATCCAAACTTCACAGGAATGTTCCTTTGGTGGTCACCTTTAAAAATTGTTCAAAGAATTTAATTCCATGCAGAACTCTGGTTGCCATGGCAACCGATAGAAAAAACTTAAAATATCTTCTTTTAAAAAAACCCAAAGAGGTAGAGCTTAGATATTTGGCATGAAACATCTTCTAGTGAGTGTCTATCAATTTTGTTCAAATAAAAGCCCTGGGGTCAAAATTGGCCCCGCCCCAGGGGTCATTGATTTTCCCTATATGCATATAGTAAAAACTTAAAAAATCTTCTTTTAAAGAACCCAAAGAGCTAGAGCTAAGATATTTAGCATGAAACAACTTCTAATGGGTGTCTACCAAGTTTGTTCAAATAAAAGCCCTGGGGTCAAAATTGGCCCGGCCCCAGGGGGTCATTGATTTTCCCTATATGCATATAGTAAAAACTTATAAAATCTTCTTTTAAAGAACCAAAAGAGCTAGATCTAAGATATTTAGCATGAAACATCTTCTTATGAGTGTCTATCAAGTTTGTTCAAATAAAAGCCCTGGGGTCAAAATTGGCCCAGCCCCAGGGGGTCATTGATTTTCCCTATATGCATATAGTAAAAACTTTTAAAAAAAAATCTTCTTTGAAAAAAAAACAAATAGCTAGAGTTTAGATACTAAGCATGAAACATCTTCTAGTGAGTGTCTACAAAGTTTGTTCATATAAAAGCCCTTGGGTCAAAATTGGCCCCGCCCCAGGGGTCATTGATTTTATTTATGTGTAAGGCAAAAACTTAAAAAAATCTTTTTTAAAAAAATCCAAATAGCTAAGATATTAAGCATGAAACATCTTCCAGTTAGTGTCTTCAAAGTTTGTTCAAATAAAAGCCCTAGGGTCAAAATTGGCCCTGCCCGGGGGGACATTGATTTTCCTTATATGTGTATAGCAAAAACTTAAAAATCTTATTTAAAACAAAACAAATAGCTAGAGTTTGGATATTAAGCATGAAACATCTTCTAGTGAGTGTCCTCAAAGTTTGATCAAATAAAAGCCCTAGGGTCAAAACTTGCCCCGCCCAAGGGGTGTCATTGCTTTTAACTATATGTGTATAGTTAAAACTTCAAAAATCTTTTTTTTAAAAGCTCAACGAGCTAGACCTTAGATGTTTAGCATGAAATATCTTCTAATGGGTGTCTACCAATTTTGTTCAAATAAAAGCCCTGGGGTTTAAACTGGCCCCGCTTTGGGGGCCTATATACAGGTGAGCGACTTCAGGGCCATCATGGCCCTCTTGTTATAATTATAAGTCAGATTTAAATATGTCAAATTAGTTATTCTGTATTTCACATAGAGGTCATTTAGTAAATTGTGTTTCATATTAAGGGCATGTAAAATAAAAGCATGTCGTTTGAACTTAGTACAACTAATAATTATAAAACAAAGTAGTAGCATGTACTAATCTTAAGTTGAAATATGAACTGCAAGATAATGTAATTGACAGTTATGCTAATCAATTTATTTTGCTGATAATTACTTAAAAGTTACTAATATAGCAACTTTACCCTGATTTTCTTAATAAACATGTATTTATGATATTATAATTATTATGATTTTTATGTATTTGAGAATGTGTAGGAACATGTCTTTATGTGTTTTGTTAGCAGAAGTAACTCCGCGCCCTGTAGTCCTAGACACCGTTCAGAATCACCTGACCGCATGCTGCAGCTATCACCAAGCTCACTGCCTGACCGTCTTCCCGAAGAACCTGAAACATCTGCTCGGGAAGAAGCCGCAGACACCCTGCTTCAGTTGTCTCAGGATTTTGTACCTCTCACACTTGGCAATGTCAGTTTACTTGCTGCTAACCGTGATCTTCTGACCTGTCCTACCCCAGGTTGTGACGGTTCCGGGCATGTTTCCGGAAATTATAGTTCACACCGTAGTTTGTCTGGTTGCCCATTGGCTGATAGAGCAACAGTACAGGCCAATCAGGTGGAACAGAAGTAAGCATTTCTATGGTGATAGGTTCCTGTTGAACTATTCTGATTAGTGGAATTTTGAACATTACATAAAATTTAAGTAAATTACATGTTTGATTTTGCGGGAATAAAATTATAAAACCTCATCTTATAGCAAGTTATACGGTAAAATTTTAAAGTGAATGTTTCAACATTTCACAAAAAGGTTTCAAAGTCCGACAGTATGGGTAAGGCAAAGGCTACTCATAATGTTAACTTGCGAATGCTTATGCCACAATAATCAGGATACTGAATAATGCTTCATAACTTCCACTAACAGGACTTGTTTGTTGTTTTTATGTTATGTCGGATTGATGTTGTTTCTTGTTTTTGTTTTTGTTTATTTATGTTGTAGATACTGTTCCTGTGTTGTTGTTTTTTTCAGTATTGTAATGTTTTTATTGAGTTTGCTTTTTACTGTATTCTGTTTGAAAGAGCATTTCAGGTTTAACTCCTGCATGGAAGATACCCAGAATCAAAAATACATAAGTTAGCTAAGGTCTGTCCACTAACAAAAGAGTAAAATTCTGGAACATAATGGAATGCAGGAATGTAGAGTGTTGTGCTTGTGTTGAATGCAAAGAGGTGCATGTGATGTAACAATTTCAAAATATTTAATTTCTATCCTATCTCACTAGAAATACAGGTTGAACCTGTATATATTGGCCAATGATTCTCCCTACCATAAGACAGTAAATGCAATTAAGTCGGTTATCACAATGGAGTTTGACTGTATCGGTCTGAAGTTGAAAGCCTTGCAATATAATCAGTGGCATGGTTTGCTTTAGAAATAAACATGGTCATCAATTTGAACATATTTTCGTGTAGATCAGGTACAGTTGCATTTCAAAGTGGTTCATAAAGTATCATCAAACAATCCAGGTAAGATAATTGTTGTCTTTAATTAGTATTTTCTTTAGTTTTTATGCATGTTTTGTTTCTTTATTATTGTGATAGACATTTTATATATCATTGGTTAACTAGGTTATTTTTCATTTGATAATGAGAAATTTTATAAAGGCACCTGCCAAAATTGCAACAAAAGGTGTAACCCTTGTATGAGTTTGAAAATTTATCAATTTAGTACTTAACCTGCTGAATTTGAGTAATGGATTCACTTGGCTTTGAATTTGGAACAATCCATTATAAGTTTAAATGATTTTAATATTTAAAAAAAAGTTGAGCAGTCGGCAGAATAGAGCCTGGATGAGCAGGCTAGAAAATCTGGTTCTATAACAAATCACTTTGGTTTCTACAGGTTAGGTCATTTGTGTCCTGGAATACATTGATTGAAATCTGTTAAGTTACAGAAATAATTATTTTTAATAACTGTCCTAAATTTTAGTGATTTTAGTAAGAAATTAAAGGAAATTATTTGAAAGTAAGTAAATTCATGTCAAAACAATCAGTATTATTATCTTGATAGTTTTCATTTCAACATGACTAAAACAAAAATTTCATTTAATTGGACGTTTTATATATTTGAAAATCTTATGACGTTTTATATATAAAATAATAGTTACCATAATTATTAGTTTGAAGATATTATTTTTGGAAAAATTTTCAAAAAATTATAGATGTCCGACACCAGGATGTGATGGGTCAGGTCACGTGACGGGGAATTACACATCTCATAGAAGTTTGTCAGGATGTCCGAGGGCGGCAAAGCTTAAGAAAATATTTGGTAAAGAGATTGAAAAACGAGATGATGAGCCATTGAGGTATTCAGTTAAGTTTTATTATCCTTTACAAAATACTGAAGTTAAGCATTACATTATATAACCACTGTGTGTATGTTAGTTTCATAAGAATTATTTTGAAATTTCTTTATGAGTATACATTTTCATGGATTTTAAGGGTGATATTGTTTATATGGAGATCACCAATTTATCATACAATGTCTGTTTTTTTCTGCAGATGTCCTATTCCAAACTGTGATGGGTCAGGTCATATAACTGGAAAATATCTGTCTCATAGAAGGTAATTGGTTTGAGTGATTTTATTTTTTTTTAGTCACATTATTCCCAGATTTCATGTTTGATGTTAAAATATTTGGCCGTTATGTATTTAAGGTGCAACAGAAATAAATTTTGTCTTCTGTACAAATATCTTTATTATACATTTTATATGCTGTATTAAACACCTTAAATTTAAGGACTTATCTTAAATTGTCTGTTAATAGATTAAAATATTTTGTTTTCAAAATATGAGGATTGTAAAAACAGCACAGACTCTGGTTCTATAATGGTCAAGAACAATATACAGATAAACATTAATTACATCATAATAACAATACAATTTGGAATATTTTACAGTGCCTCAGGTTGTCCACTTGCCAATAGATTTAAGCTTCAACGTAACATTTTCCCAGGAATTGACAGTAATAGTGGTGTGGATATATCTGCAGCCCTCAAGATGGAACCTTGTGTGTAAGTAGTTGATTACTATAAAAATACTCAATTTCTTAACTTGATGGTATAGGATTGACTAAAACAGTGTTAGTTTGTATTAATTTGCAATAATTGGAGCCTCTATGTCTAAGTGTTTATGTTTGCTGGCGTTAAACCACTTCCCTCCTACTACTGTGGTATAATTTGATAATTTGTTAGTGTCAGTCAGCTAAAGAGAATAGAAATAAAAAAGGAAATAGCAAGTTTTATGTTATTAAGAAAATACCTGAATGTTATGTATTCCGCATGTGTGGTGTCTATCAAACAGTTTAGTTTTATGAAGTTGTCTTACACAAAATCAAACTTATAACATGTGTTAAACTCACCTGTGATGAGACCAATGTAAAAGTTACTGTATTTGCACCCATCTGACTTGTGTGTACAGGGCTCTAGCTAGACCAAAATTTTAGGGAGAAGTGACTTCTCCCTCAGCTCCTATCAGGGAGAAGTTTGACGACATAAGGAGAAGTGAAAAAGTGCTTAGTACATTGATTTGATCTATAAAAAGGAGTTTTACTTATTTATTGATAGTGATATTTGAAGTATAAGTTCTAGAACCCTCTATCATACCATTATAATGTTTTCTTCCTGATTAACTCACACACACCCCCCTCCCTTAAGAAAATATTCATTGTACAACACATACTGGCAAAATTTTCAATGAAAATTTATGTAAACGATACCTTAAGGAATTTTCATTAATAAACTACATTTTAAGTGCTATTGGACACATTTTAACAAAACAAATTTTTCTTTTGGTAACTATTATTTTCATCGTAAAAATCGGCATCGCGAAAATATGTGACAAATGAAAATTTGTCTGTTTCCTGCAGAAACACTTACAATTCTAGTTGTTGTTGATTTTGATTATATTTAATTAAATATTCAATGATTATTTTTAGATTGTTATTCCACCGCTTTTGCAACAGGCATTGTAAAACAAAATTTTCAAATTTGTAGTTTACCGCATAATTTACCGACGTTTATGTAACTTTTTGAAGAAAAAAGTTTATCTACTAGTGTTTTTGACTTGTCCAAAATTGGTCTAATGTGGGTCAATGTTTTTTAAGTTCTTTAACAAATTTCATTTTTACTATCAAACAGGTGTCAAACCATTTACTTGTGCTTCTGTGTGTATTAATTTATATGCAAGTAAATTTACACGATCTGTGTGAGGTTGCGTGTAATTACTGTCAAATATGGTAAGAGCAATTCCAGGTGTAATTTTTTTTAAATAGTGGCAGGTGTCGTAAAATTATGCCTAAAAAATGTGATGTTTACATCCGGGCCCTTTACATCGGCGAATTTCCGATGCATCTGCATAGCATGTCACTTAAATGTGTTAATTGATGTCAATTATCGGCAGTAACTGCATGTGCGTCACCAATTCAGTTTGATTTATGCCTGGAGGCGAGGATAAACTTAATTAACATGCACTGTATGATATATATGTACATGTGGTCAGTAAAAAAATGCGGCGAAATCGTTTTCGCTTTGATGTTCAAACTCGGCGAAGTTCTGACACTTTAGGCGACTAAGTCGCCGAAATCGCCCAGTTGCTAGAGCCCTGGTGTAGTATGCAATTTTCTGCCAATAATGATTCCTGTTCAAGGTCACAGTTATAGGTCATAGCATAAGAGGAAAGCTTCATGTGCAATGGAATTTAGTAATAGTATAAATATATAATTTTAAAAAATACAACTGTGACATTTTAATTATCTATTTTTCAAGTTGTCCAACACCTGGATGTGATGGGTCAGGTCATGCCAATGGTAACTTCCTGTCACATCGAAGCTTGTCAGGTTGTCCACGAGCCACTCAAGCCATGAAGAAGGCCAAGCTGAGTCCAGCAGAGATGGCTGTACTCCAACAAAAGGTGGAGAATGGTGAAGGTATGTTCTTTCATAACTATTATATCTAATGTATGATTTTGTTTTAAATTATATTTCTTTGTTGGTCATTGATATTAATAAAAATGCTTGTAGCATAGGTTTGTTTGAAAGCTATGAGTGTATTGTTTTGTATGTCCTTTGCTACAAACATAAAGTCGAAGAAAAATGCTAAGATTGTTTACAACAGATAAAATATGAAAAGATGATGTAAAGCATACTTAAAATGTCCCAGAATTTACTTGTCTTTTCATGTGAGGTGCAGCACACAAATATTTGTTATTATGGCATGTTTTTATACATTCAAATCTTGATTCAATGATTCACAGATTGACATGCAATATAAATGAGGTCAGACACCTTACATTATATAAATCATTTACATGAATATGAAATATCTTAATTAAAACAATTGAAAGCTAGGCAACTGATTTTATGATTGTATTTCAAATTCACATATTTCACACAGATTTAAATGAAGACAGAGAGCTAGAGGCAATGGATTGTGAAATTAAAGAGTTAAAAACAGCCAACCTTACAGAAGAGTCACAGATTATAAAGCTGAAGGCAGAGATTGCTTGTATGGAAGTCAAGGTAAGAACTGTTTCTTTGGATTGAGCTGTGGCTGTATTGATTGAATCTATCCATTTTAATTGCCACAATTTTGATTATAGCAGAAATATGATGAAAAAGATTACATCTTGTCACCTGCCTACTTTCAGCTTAATGGCATAAAAAAAATTATAATGGTAATTCTTTTGAGGTAATTTTACCCAAATACTTGTCATTTGCCTGAAGGCATGCATAGAAGGGCAACAAAACAAAACCTCACTTTCAATTAAGTCGCCTGCATCTAAATTTTGGTTCATATGTCTGTAAACAAGATCTAATAACGAGTATTAACAATATCACTAATCATTATAATGCATCCTTATTAACCAGGTTTTCAACATAAACTGGTTATTGTAATGCCGAAGTCGGTGGGCAGGTGTCTAATTTTAGCTTCCGCTCAATAACTTTAGTTCCCTTAGGCCTATTGACACCAAACTTGGTGTGTAAGTAGCTTATATCAAGAGGCAGCTTTGAATTGCTACCCAGGTGTCTGTGATCAAGGTCAATGTTACTAAAAATAGAAATTCAGTTTCTGGTCAATAACTTGAGTTTTGCTTTGACCTATTGACACCAAACTTGGTTGGTAAGTAGCTTTTATCAAGAGGCAGCTTGGGATTGCTACCTAGGTCAAGGTCACTGTTTCTGAAAATAGATATCAGTTTCAGCTTACTTTGAGCTTATATCAGTAGGCAACTTGAGATTACTACCCAGATGTCTATGATCAAAGTCAAAGTCAATGTTGCTAAAAATAGAAACTCAGTTTCCGCTTAATAACTTGAGTTTGCTTAGACCTATTGATACCAAATTTAGTATGTGGGTAGCTTATATCAAGAGGCAACTTGGGATTGCTACCCAGGTGTCTGAACAAGGTCAAGGCCACTGTTGCTTTTAAAAAGAAATTCAGTTTTCATGTTTGCTTCACCAAATTTGCTGTGTGGCAGCTTTGGATTGCTGCTTTGGATATCAGGGAGCAAATTCAAGGTCATTTGCTTACAATACAATTTTCAGCTTCTACTCAATAACTTCAGTGCTTTTTGACCTATTGATTGCTGTCACATCAAAACTTGGTCGTTGAAAACCTAGTTTTTGTTGTATTACAGCGCTTCATGTGTTTCTATAAAGATTTTTGACAGTTTATACGGCCCTATATAAATGGTTGTTTGCATATATAACCCAAGCTGCTAGGCAAGGACTATATTTTTATCAACTGTTTATTTAAGGTCATATAACCTGTGAAGAATCTTTAAGATGAATTTACAGCAAACTTATTTTATTAGAGAAAAATGGAATTTCTTCATAAAGTGACAGCAACAGTATATAAAATTCTATAAATGTCACGATTATTTAATGAAATGTGACATTACAAACATACAGTATTATAAAGATGTTAATGTAATGAATCTAATTTTCATATATAATTTAGATCCAGCAGAACGAGCACGAGAACTCCGTCATTGACATTCAGAACCAGCAACTGAAGGACTATCTGCAGACGGTACGATGTAAAATCATCGCCAGTCTTAACTGTGTCCGATTTCCTGCCGTCGAGGAAGTTTTCCGAGAGGAAAATTTTGATAACTGCCTGAGTATGATACATCATCTGTACGCATCTAGAGGCTCTACGGGAGATTATTACTTACAGAATACAATAAAATTAGCTTTGTCGGACATTCCAGTGGCCTAGAATATAATCATTACAATTAGAAATTATTAAATAACTTATTACATTTGGTTGTCACTAATTTTATAAGTCACAGTAGTTTAAGATTTCTGTTTAGGATTTATTTATTCGCTAAAAAGTCTAGAATGTTTTTCACTCACTTGGTAACTGAAAGTGGCTTTCTGATAGATTTGGTCTGTTGCCACAAGAATGCCAGCTTTGTGAAAATGAACAGTAGAGGTAGTTAATTTATTTTTATAACAAGTGTAATTCATGTACTTGTTAATGCTTTCTAAATGTGGTCAGGAACTGATGTTTTAATATGTTTATTTTTTTGAACTGCTGTGTTTTTTTAGTCAGATAACTGGCAGAATTGTTTTGGATTCATAAATGTTTAACCTGTTGTTTGTGTTATTGTTTGTGATGTTAGTCTACAAGTTTTATTTATATGTAAACCATTTATGTGGTGCTTTAGAAGGTAGGCTTGAATATAATAATGTTATTTATAACCATAGAGAATTGCTGGGAAAGTACAAATGTATAAAAATTGTGGTTTTTATTAACATAAGTTATTTAACAGGTGCTTTGATAACGAACATTGGGAGATCAAGATTTTTTTTGTTATTACATGTATATTATTATGAATATTTATTAACCCTTGTTTCACAATGGTGCTTGAATTTGGTTAAGTTTCCATACTCACATGATATTGATGGCCAACCAAACATTATTATGTATTATTATAGCAACATTTTCAATTATTTTTTAACCATGTTTAGAAGGGTAAGGGCAGATAACTTATGATGTTTCAATAAGTTTAATTGTCCATTTTGTGGAGTAGACCCCTAAAGACTGTTAGAAAGATTTCAAGATTTTGTTTTTCAATTAATTCACAATACTAGTAAATATGAGGTGAATAACAAATTACAAAAAGTTTATGAGGTTAATATAACTCACATCTTATAATATTCTTTCTACATAGACAGGAGAAAGTACATTTATACAAAATGAAATAAATTATTTAAAAAAAAAATTACATATGTACAGGACTGCTATTTCACGGTTTTCAATTAAATTGGTTGTAAATTTTATCATATAACTGACTATTTCATTAATTGATCTACTTTAAAATGGGTATCCTTCAAGGGTATCACATACACACTTGTCAAAATACAGAGTTTGCTATACACATATTCATCCTTGTGCAACTTTTATCATGTTGTCAAAAAAATGAAAAATGAGCCGCGTCACGACAAAACCAACATAAAGTGTTTGCAACCAGCATGGATCCTGATCAGACTGCGCGGATGCGGAGGCTGGTCTGGATCCATGCTGGTCGCAAACCCATTATGTTGATTTTGTCATGGCGCGACTCATTAATGTTTATCATTGATGCCAAATTTCTTAAGAAAGGTTCTTCTTTTTGGATGCCAGAGGAAGCAACAATTTTAAAACACATTTGTATTGTTCTGTTATATTTTTCTTTATTGTTTATGATTAAATTCATGTTAATACATTTTGATGATATATAAATATAGAAAGAAGGGTTTTTTTAACATTTGATGATCAATTATAGAAGGGTTCTTTTGAAGTTGTCAGAGTTTTATATGAACAAATATCCTGGACCGATCAAATGTCTCTACATAGAATATAATGTTAATTTATAAAGTGATATGTGAACCTGTCATACTGTGAATTCACTTAATGTCGTGGACATGAAATTTCGTGGTTTTGTCATAAACAACAGTTTTTCGTGGGTATTTGAATTTATTTACAGTTTATTTTTCCAGAAGATAAAATGTAAATAATGTGATGTAAATTAATCATACAGCAGACAAAATAAAATTTCATTTGATCTTAAATTTGTGGATTGACCTATCCACAAAAATTAGTTCCCCACAAATAATAATGATTTTGCAGTTTTGTCTGTCTCCATTTTACTTGTTATTTTTATTGAGGATGTTTTTTTAAATTTTTATAAACAAGATTTGCAGGTATTGTATTATTAAATTATTTAAATGGTCTATTTATAAAGTTACTGTTAATATTGTGCAATAGTTGTGGGGTTAGTGCTTTTTGTGTTATTTATACAGTTAGTTGTTTTTGTTGTCATTGTTTAATATATACAAGTGTTTGTAATATTTATTTATTTAAGTTGGTGTTTTAACATGTGTATACTTTATTGTTGTTTTTTAACCAGGCCTTTTTACTGAACAAAAAAAAACTGGTTTTGATCATTTAAACATTATTGGCAGAAATTGTAGTTCTACGACAGTTTACTGCATACAAAACAAAATATAAGTAATAATAATAACAGATGTGGGAGGTACCTGACCAAATCCCATTATTCTGGAACAAATAAAATTAATCATCTGAAAGTGCTTTCAAGTTATATTTTAAAAAATGGGACCAATGGTATTGAATTTCCTGCAGGAATTTTTATCTTGACCATGTTTTAATTATCAAGTTCTCTCCTTATAAATGTTATTTTTGTCCATGTCTTATTTGTATGACTTTATGAAATAATTATTCCATGTTTTTTGTGTTTTTTTTTAAATATTATGTAAAACCGGTACTAGTAAATTTGTTGGGAGAATGATGATCTGTTAAAATCTCAAGAGTGTAAAAACTTCATATGTTATATACATTAATCTTATCACAATGTCCGTTAAACTGTTTTAATTGATTCAGATTTACACTGTCCTGATATTCATTGAAATGTCTCATTTTAATTTAAATTATTTTTGTGTATATTTCTATACTTGTATGTGCAATGTTGTGTCGTGCAATATATCTGGTCATAAATTTTATACCAGGGATTATTTGGAAATAAATTTATCAAACTGTTCTCTGGTGTCAGTTTCCTTGTTTTTGTATCTTCCATTTTACTTAATTGGTTGTTTAAATAACACTTTCCCAGGATTTCAAATTTTGGAACTATTTAACCTTTACCCTGCAGACAGCAACTAACTATCCATGCAACCAGTGCATACCAAGAACAGCTGACATATCTTATCTTGGCTGATCATGGTATTTATTAATAGTTTGCTTTTCAGTCAGTATACTCGTATTTTGAAATTTTCCCTAAAAATTATTAATGGTTTTGTCCAGTTTGTATGATGGATAACTTGTATGATAGATAAGCCCATTTAAAGTGGTAAGGTTTAAGATATGACTTTCACATCACATGCTTCACAGTTTTACTAACACAATTATTGTATTTTCTTTAACATTTCTTTTCCTTCTTGAATGCTGTTTTGACAACAAAACTAAGAAGACTAAATATGTATACAATTAAAATTCTCTGCTATAGAATATCAACAGCTTAAAGAAGTTGTGAAACATATTACAATGGTTCTTTAATATGTAGACATGAAAATTGTTAAGTCCAAAGACATCAACATGGCAGGCTACAATGTATGTCGTGGAATATGGGTTAATTTATCATTGAAGATCAAGGAACTACATTGGTGAGATCAGAACTTTAAAACAAGTTATTATTTACTTTCACGTACCAAATTAAACAAGGATGGACAGCTAAATCCCCTTCCGCAGTGAACATGTGTGTACTTCTTGACCTTTTACCAACCATGACCTTGATGTGTCATGCATATCATAAGCACATAGTCTCACGATGGTGATTATTTGTGCCAAGTTATTTAAGATCTTCCATAAAGACAAAAAGTTATGGAGAACATATAACCTTGACCTTGGGTGTAGCAACCTGGATGTTGAGCTCTGCAGATTGTGTCATGGTGGGGATCATTTGTGCCAAGTAATTTTAAAACCTTTGAATTGTCAATAAGTTATAGAGCTGACATGAAAAATAGATGTTTTTACATTGGACCTTTGAGTGTGACCCTGACCTTTAGGGTTGTGACTTGATTATGCTCTGCCAGTGGTGTCATAATGGTGACCATTTCTGCCAAGTTATTTTAAAACATTGCAGTAGTTTAAATGTAATGGACAGACACGAAATGTTGTCTTTCTAACTTTTGACCTGTGTGACCTTGACCTTGGGGATAGCAATTCAATTATTGCGCTCTGCACGTCTCATAATGGTGATCAAGTTATTTTAAAAAAATTCAGCGGTTAAAATGTTATGGAGTGGAGACGAAATGTAGACTTTTTTAACATTAGACCTTAAAGTGTGACCTTGACCTTTTGGGTAGCAACCCAATTATTGTGATCTGCACGTTGTTTCATAATTGTGATCAGTTGTGCCCAGTTATTTTGAAAAATTTTCAGCGGTTTAAAAGTTATGGAGCGGACACAAAATGTACACTTTTTATTTTAAATGAAGACTTTTTAACATTTGACCTTTAAGTGTGACCTTGACATTGGGAATAAACACCCAATTTTTGTGCTCTGCACATCGTCTCATTATGGTGATTACTTGTGCCAAGTTATTTCAAAAATTTTCTGCGGGTAAAAAGTTGTGGAGAGGACACAAAATGTAGACTTTATTATGAAATTAAGACTTTTTAACATTTGACATTTATGTGTGACCTTGACCTTGGGGGTAGGTCGTATTATGGTGATCACTTGTACAAAGTTTTTTCAAAAAAAATTCAGTGGTTTGAAAGTTATGGAACAGACACGAAAGTGTAACAGACGGAAGGACAGACAGACTGAAGTCATTCCTATAATCCCCTTTCCGCTATGCAGTAGGGGATTAACAAACTAGTATAAGGAACCTAGGTGTTGTCCTGTCCTTGATAATATCGCATGAAAGGTATATCAAAATTATTATTGTTCAGTATTCAAACTAACAATGCTATAACATGTTATCAGAAACCAAGGGGCATGTGTTAGGTAATAATTATCAAAGCGGTTTAAACACAATAATAAAGAAAAAGGCTAGAACACAGATTTGTAGAACCAAGTTTATTAAGCAAAACAAAGTGATAGAACAGGCTAACGGTTGAATCATGAACATTATTTACATGTTATAGAAGAGGAAATTTCTAAAATATTTATAATTCCAAATTTACACTGCTTCAAACCTTTGTATCAAAATGTTCTTGTCGACATTCTCAAATTTTCCTCAACATCATTTGTTGTTTTTCAATTGGCACGCAAATACTTGTTCTGCTGATATGTTGACAACTTGACATTAAAAACATCAATATTCCTGTTTCTTTTTTTATTATGATAGATCTAGAGAAAACGTGAAAATAAATAAAGGATTTTACATACAGGAGACAAGGCTTTCCTGTAAGCTTTGCACATCTGTACCAGTTCCCTTTATTACAAAGCATAGCTAGAGACATTTAAATCCGGAAGATATAACAAAACCTACAAAATGAATGTTACAATTAAATCCAACTGCTCAAACATAAATGCAAATAATATATGACCTATTCAAAACCTGTGCTATTCTGCCGTCACAAAAAATACCAAATAAAAAACAAAGCGAGAATGATCTTGAAGTAAGGATTAAACAAAAACTAAAACAAATATCTGAAAGACTCAAAAAACCTCTTTATCAACTGATTGGAAGAAAAAAATTTTAAAAAGCTGTAAAATTGTAACTTATATCCTTAAAAGAAACTGAAGTGGAAAAGAAAATGAAATACATGTATTATGATGCTCTTTAACAAATCATAAGTAAACTATGAAATGTTTTGACATTGAAATAATTTACATTTAAAATTTTTTTTTTTGGAAAATGCTTCATTTGCAATATTTTACCTTCCCTCGATGAATATGCATAATGAACAAACCCCTCTTTTAAATCTTAACTACTGAATGATAAAGTTTCAGAGAAGTCTGTTTCACAATTGAGCACCCAACAGGAGGAGTCCAGCCAGACTGCAAAAAGTGTACGCTGGCCCGACCCTATCCTGGCAGCAAAGATGTGTTGATATTGCCTACAACATTTCATACAAAGGATTAAACCATGCCTACATAATTTTTCCTATTTAACTTATCTAAATATTGATTTATAACACAAAAGTGTATTATTTGGCCATAATTTAAGTACATGTACATATATTGACAATAACTGCCTGAAACAATTACAGAATACAGTTGATTGGTCCAGTATCATCTAAGTTCAATGGCAAAAACAACTTGCCACATACAGTGTAGAAATTTACATAGATTTCATGTTCCAAAACATTCAATATCAATAAACTACATTTATGTACAGACTCTTTTATGACAAATTAACAATGAACTTATAATACATGCAACAAAATCTTCATATATAAATCAAACAGTGATCCTTCAAAATTTCTTCTACAAAC
Organism: Ruditapes philippinarum; assembly: GCF_026571515.1. Lineage (NCBI taxonomy): Eukaryota > Metazoa > Mollusca > Bivalvia > Venerida > Veneridae > Ruditapes > Ruditapes philippinarum. The sequence continues at coordinate 20,183 of NW_026864062.1, forward strand.
TTTTCAAACTTCCATTCCTGAACTGTCTATTATCAGTTTCGGGGATATAAAGACGAAAAAAAATTTGCAGCCAAAACTACGGAGCCTGGTCAAGTCGCATTGATGTGTAAACTGAGTTGACTCTAAACTGGCTGAAACAGGTGCTTTCCTCAAAACTGGCTGAAACAGGTGCTTTCCTACTGTCTGTTCCAGTAAGTTCTATGGGTTATATCACAAATCTTAACTATCTCAATTATAATAATCAATTGCACATGTGAATTACATAATATAATAATATATAAATCATGAAATAATAAACATTTATCACAGATTATCGCATCCCTCTCAATACATTATCTTAACATCATACATAAATGCAGAAAATTTATCAAAATCCAAAAAAGCAACTGGATTGGTGGAACATTCCAATTTCCAAAGTCGACCTTAATCTAACACTTGATGATTGCATCAAAAAGCATTTTGTCATTAACATATGTGTTATTCATAATATGCAACCATTCATTGTTAATAAAGCATAGAAGTTGTATAATGTGACCTAGGGTTGTCAAACCAAGGCAAATGTAGGCTAAAATAACTGGCACAATCACATTTTTGGCAACTTCAAAACTTTGAAAACACTCTGTTGTAGAAAACACTCTGTTGTGAAATGAAAAAAAAAATATAACCGTCTCAAATTCAAAATCGACAGCCTCAGAACAAATAATTAATGACAACACTGCATGACGTAGTAAGACTAGCTTTACTGTATTCTAATGAATTCTAATGACAAAGGTAATTGTCACCAACAGTGCTCTAAAAATATACAAGAATACTACATAATAATTTTGAGTGAACAAATAATGGACAAGTCCTTTTTATCAACCAATTTTGAATTATTACTGCAAATAGGAAAGAATGAAAGGAAAGCATGTAAGATTGTGTCTAACACTTAAAATGAATGGAATAAAAACAAGCTCTATGATTTTCCCCACATTACCAGATTTTTTGTGCTACTATGAAACAAGTTCTTGAGATTTTAATGTATGTATTTTTTGGTAAACAATTATTCAGAATCCAATTCCAAACCACCGAAAAGAGTATGGTACTCAATCATTCAATGAATATTGGACAATACACCCACATAAAATAGTCAGTCAATTCATATGTCAGTATGTGTGTATAGTATACATATATTAAGCCATACGGAAGAAATATATAATAATATTAGCTAATCCAAATTGAACGATGACTTAACATACATGTAAAGATATTGTTACATGAAATGTTTTATTATTCCAGGCGTATGCACAGCTTTGATCAACTACATGTACCAAACAGCAAAATTAGTGCTGTAATACCAATATATTATCTACACTGCATTAATAATAGATAATATAATATGAACACAATGAATTTGTACAAAATATACACATTTTCGGAGCACTAAGTCAGCACTAAATGTAACAAATAAGAGAAAAAAATTACATTGTTATAATCATCAACAAATAACATTTAATTGAAAGGGTTAATAAAACCAGAGTTAGTAAATCAGTCTATTAATGCCACTATCTTATTGGTCAATTTCAAAAATACGGAAAGAAATAGCCAATCAGATGCCAGATTAAAGTAAGACTGCTCTACCAACTTTAGTTAAACATTTATGGCCCAAAGTGAAAAAACAATAATTATATCACAATTTGTCGAAGATGCATTATAATTGCCTTCATTATAAGTATTAATTTACTCAACAGGGGAGATCCATACCGAGTAAAACAGTATTTCTTGCCTTCATTTAGATATGATTAATCTTAAGTTAATACGAAAATTTTAATTTTCATTATTTCTTGCTTTCATTTAGATTTGATTAATCAAAAAGAATATTAAAATTATCATTTTCAACTTAATTATCACTCAAAGCATATCTCAAACAATATTTGATCAAAACAAAATCATACAATGTACAAGAGAACATGCATGTACATTAAGATGTAGAAATATTTCATCTTATCCTTACTTTTCAACAAGAATTTATAAAATTAAGTTTAACTGTCAGACTAGATTATAAATTCAACGGTCATCTATTATCCATGCATTAAAGGTAAAAACCTCCTTTACTGGAGAAAATTCAAGGTAAGTTAATATTCTGTGAAATTAGCAATTATACTGTTTTAAACATCAAATTTATCAAGTAAGTCATTCACCATACGGCCATGCATCTCTCTATCCTAATCTCTATAGTATTTAATATAAGACTTCATCGAAGATGGTAAGGGTAGGGAATCTATGGCCTCTTTCATGCACACTGACAGGGAAAGTTTTGGAACATCTTCCTCCTCTTCAGAAACTTTCTCCTCTTCACTCTCAGATTCCTCAACATCCATCTTTTGGGTTTTATTTTCAGAACATCCAGGTTCAGGATCGAGATGGCTCCAGCCTGGGGACGTCTTCTCACTATCACATTGACCCATTTCTTCTTCTAGGTGTTCTTCAACAAATGAACCAATCCCTGAAGTTGTTGATGTATCAACACTTGTGCTGGATGAATATCTCGACTTCCTTGGAGGTTCTAATGTCTTTCCCTGTGCACCATACTTTATAAACTCTTCAATGTTATATATCTTGTCATCTTCAGCATCATCATCTGTATCTGACCAGTGGGCGTCTGGAGGTTTCAGATTCTGTGTATGATTTTTGTTTCCATCTGGACTACGAGCTAATACATTTGCAATCATTTCATCAATCATGGATGTTGACTGTTGTGTGCTCTTTCCAGCATCTTCAGCTGAAGTATTAACCTCAGCTACAGAGTTTATAGCTTCATTCACTTTTCCTTCTTCATCACTACCGTAGTCACTTTCAGAATCACTCTTATTATCATTTGGCTTTTCAGATACACTTTCGACACTTTTTCCATTCTTTCCATTTGCCTTTACTACCACATCTGTCTTTACAAACTTTTTACCAACGTTATCAGCTTTCACACAAGCTCCCTTGTCCGTGTTCACTTCTTCATCTTCATCAGTAGAAAATTTCCCATCTGATCCATCTTTACTGTCTTCAACATCATTCATTTCATCGTCATTATTTTCTTCCTCATTGTTTTCAATCTCTTCAACTCTTCTGTCTTGATCCTCATCACTATCTGTAAGACTATTTTCTCTGTCAAACTGATGTAGTATCATCATTCCCATACTTAATGGAACAATATTTAGATTAGAAAGTCCTTTTGGGGTCTTCTTTTTAGGCTTTTTAGGGCGTTTACGAACCTTTGTCAGTTCAGGGTGCTCTTTATGTATGTTAGTACGTATTACACGCCTGACAGATGTCCGACATAACTCTTGTAGGGTTGGTTGCTCAGGCTCAGCTAAAGAAACAAAATAAAATCTCAGTACAAAATCTAGCAGGATAGTGGAAATTCTAAATGACCCTACAATTTTATTGTTGTACATAACCAAAATAAAATGTTCAGATGCCACACTCATTAAAAGGTATTTTTAAATTATGTACTGTTCTAGTTTATACTATAGTATAGTAAGTCTTCTTATAAAGTTTAGCTTGTAAAGATTTCATGGAAACCAATTGTCAAACTGAACAACAAAATCTGTCTGTACCATATATCAAATGTATGCATACTTGAGGTATTGATCAATCTTGAAAAGTTTCATTAAAATTATAAATGAGAAGCAGTTCGGACAAACTTTAAAAACAAAAATAATCAAAGGGCCATTACTCTGACAAAAACCATAGAACTACATCCACAACTAGACTTAATGCCTGTTAAGTTTGGATGAAACTGCACCAGTAGTTTTTGAGTTGTCCGGACAAGTTTTGTGATGGATGGACAGACAGACGAAAATTAATCCATATATGTTGCTGCTACTCTGTAGCAGTCAGAAATGGAGCGCCTCAATCATTTGTACAACTTTAATAAGCAAAGAAAACAAAATTATCATCAGTTGATAAAGATTCCAATATATATTTTTTTCAGATTATTTTTTTAATTATTTTAATTCAGACCAAGATCAGCAAATGTAACTGGAATGAAGGGCAGAAAAAGAAACTTACGAAGGTCTATCAAATCTGGAGGAGCATCTGGACTTGGTGAGACGAGAGTGGCAAATGACACCGGCAACTTGTTCTTGATATCCCACTCTGTTTCACTTACTCTCTTTGCTTGAATCAGCTAAAAATAAGCCAAACAAATTTATGATTCATTAATGTTTATAATGGTTTTGTTGGGCAACTTTGGCTAAGTGATTACGGTCATTAACTTTAAACCACTTGCTTCTCACCACTGTGGGTTCGAATCACTGCAGGGACTTTGGATTCTTTCACATGAGGAAGTTACACATGTATTAATTGAGGTAGTTAACAGAATTCCAATTGTTCTACTCCGATGCCCAATCATGCCTGAAATAATGCATGGTGGGACATCTGAGGTTTTCCTTCCCTTATAAAGCTGGAAAGTCGCCATATGACCTTTAAAGTGTTGGTGCCATGTAAAACTCAACAAAGCATAAAGTTTTTATGTTTGAAATAAGCTGCGTCATCTCTTTAACAGAAATAAGCTGCGTCATTTCTTTAACAGGGAGGCTACACCAGTACTAGGCAGACAAGACTGACAAAAGATAATCAACGAAAGTTCAGTGCCCTTTTAAAGGACAAAATATCTGCTAAGTGAACCCTGTCAAAATGAAGTCTGTGAGTGTGAATTAATTAATAATTGTTGTAAACTTAAGTTTTGAACTTGAGACATTTCCTCTTTAAATTTCATATCTAAATATTATAAACGAGTACTACACTATTATATGGTAATCACTGATGGGTGTAATGGTAATCACTGAAGACTGTTATCAACCATGATTAAGTGCATCATAAATATCTGAAAACAAAATGCTCCAAGAGCTATGTTAGAAGATTGTATGGAATTAAATTGATTAATATTTAACTGAATTAAAAACAGTAATGTTTTTATTTCTTCTCTTACCCTTTCATTTAATGGCATTACAAGCACACCGCCTATCTTCAACATATTTTTCATGTAATTTTCATGCTCCGGTGGACAACCAGCTCCCACATATACTCTGTCATACAGCTGACATCCAGAGTTCAACTTGAGACAGTTGCCAACAATGAAGGTTGGCTCACAGAAATCAAACTCATCAAATGCAGCACTGTTGCGCTTGAATTCTGCCAGTCTCTCCTGAGCATACTGCACCACATCGTCATACTGCTCAACACCATGATTCACACCATATGGTCCTGCAATAATCACATACATCAATTAAATAGGACCTTCAGTAACTAATTAAGTCTAAAAATTTCTATAACTATACAATACATGTATAAGCAAATAAAGACATTAATTTCAATTAGAACTACACATTGTTAAAGCAGTATGTCTGCAGATAAATGCTAATTCTTCCTAAATCAACATAATTTATGTCAAAATAACTTAAATAGCTCTTACACTAAGTAACAAGAGTAGAAATATGCTGGAAAAAAGATTTAGTTTAAGGAATCATATGGGTTGTGCATGCAAATATATTTCTAAATATCAGAAATTTTCTTTTCAAAATTCATTGTTTAAAAATTTATCCACGTTCTAGGTGTACTTCAAATCTGTGCATGAAACTTTTGAAGTCTTGATCAACATTCAACAATGAAACTGTACAAATGATTTTTACTTTTTTTAAGGGCCAATTTGGGGTCAAAATTTCCCCCTTGCAGAGGTGGAGCCATATAAGGCTTACAGCAAATTAACAAGGTATTGTATTCAGTATTAACCAATAATATCACAGAATATTTGCTTAAACAGGGCATAACTCTGTCAAATGAGTTGATTAAAGTGAAAATTTATCTTAACTTGTGTTTTCATATAACATACTTGCATGCAAATTATAAAAGCAATTTATGAAATCCTTAAAAAAATATCTTCAATAATTTCACAGGAATTTTGCTTAAAAAAATGGGCATAACTCTATCAAAACTTATTTGGTTGTACACTACAAGAAGAACTTTAACCATAGTTTTACGCCAATGCAGATGCTGGCACCGATTCCAAGGTGTCAAAGTATGATAGCCCCACTTTTTTTCCAGTAGTAAAAACTAAAACTAAAAGTCTAACATGTTAATATGAATCCCTAAGGGTATATACTGGTACATACATCAAGTAATTGTTTCTCTCTATCATCTTTCAGAATATTGTTTATGCAAAATATAAAAAAATAAATTGAAAAATATGTCTTAGTTTTGACCTACCTAATATCAAACCAACCATTGTGCTCAGATAGCCGGTCCCACTACCAAGGTTAAGAAATGATAGGCCAGGCTCAAGTTGCAAAGCCTCCATAACTTCAGAGTAAATGCATGGTGCTGACATATGTAAATGCTCGTGTTTCCATGCTAAATCTTTGTATGCAGCTTCCCGTTGATCTGGTAAATAATAGTCTGCACGGTCAACAGCACGGAAGACTTTCTCCACCAATGGTGTTTTAATATAGTCAGCCTCAAGGAGATTGTCAACCAGATCATCATTGTCACTGCCTGTGCTTACAGCTCCGCCCATGATGTATCTTCAAGGTTTAATCGTAAGAAAGATTTTTTAAAAATAAATCTTTACATTTCTGGAAAGATTGAATTAATAGGTTAATCATACAGAAGAGACATGCATGTATGGTACAGTAATAATCAGCCCAGCCCAAGGTCAATCCAGCCTCAATTTAACCCAACCCCATATAATTGTTTATTATGTATATCAAGGGAAAACCCGTGACCCCCAACCCCCTGTAGTAACAGAAAGAACTATTTCTTCAAAAGGGTGAGCTCTGCCTTAGTATGCCTTTTTAAGTTTTACCAGTTATACAGTTAGAGAGGAAACAGGGCACTTCACCCCCCACATTTTGAAGACTCTTCACCCCCCAAAATCAGTAAGACACTTCATCCCTCATCCAATATAAAGTTAATAATTCAACAACAAATAAAGTTTTTGTATTTTTATTCTAATATTTCTTTAATAACTTTTCATTATGTAATTCATATTTTTGCAGTCAACATAAACTTTTATAATTAATACATAACATGAAGTACAGTATGAGTTTACAAACACTTAGATATTGTAAATCTATGTATCAGCTTCAGAAGTTGGCATACCAATATTGCTGATTAAATGACAATAAAACACTTTAATCAATAGATATATAAATTGCTAAGTTATTTCTTTCATAGTATACAGTTTATAATTTTTATACCTTTAAACCCTGCTAAGTTACAGTCTTTAAGGACATTCTCACTTTTGATTCATGAACTTACTTCTTTACAAAATATAACCTATACAAATTAAGTTTAAAGCTAAATAAGGAATTGATTGCGCTGCCTGTTGTATTATACAAAATACTTTCATCCATTATGTGTTTATTGCATGTCACCTTGTTTATTCAACATGTTGATTGGTTGTTTGGTTTATTCAACACTTATCACATAATTGAATAGTTAATTGGATTAAAGTGGTATTTCTGTAAACTATGATATAAATGAAAAAGCTTGATTGAATGTCTGCAAAAATGGCCTAGGGTGAAGTGTCTGAGGGGTGAACTGTCTGCAAATTATTAGAGATATATTGGATGATGTTTCAAGCCAAATATCTCAGACTAAGCGCTTGGTGTATCAGATAGGAAGATTTAACTGTCTGATAACTTTAAGTTTTAAACATTAAGATATATAAGGAAAACCAATGTCCCCCTAGGGTAGGGCCAATATGTAGACCAGCAAACTGAACATGCATTCATTTGAACATAGTGCCACCTGATATTGTACTATGCATTGGGGTGATGTGCTTTATTGTGTAAAGGCCATAACTCCCTCTGACCCTACAAATCTAAGTTTGGCATGTCATTTAGTTATGTAAAATTGTGTCATGGACATGGGTATATTTTTATTTGATTTAAATGGTTCTGCAGAATATGATTGTTATTTTGTCACTTCAAGCTGAAAAGAAGGAAATTCATGCAAATAAAAACTAATAGATGACAAAAAATGATGAAAATCCACATCACATTATAAAGTTCCAGATCTAGGACATTTGCTTAAAAATCAGCTGGTTACAAGTCTGTGCCTCCCAAACATGAACCGATTGTTATACATTATATTTCAAGTAGTGGCTCAATCTACAAGATCGGTTTTCACTATCAATGAATAAAGTCATATATTACCAACAAAAACCCTTATCGGTTTAATACTGTCGCATGTGTCCCTTATGTCCGTCACACAAAATAAATGTCAGACCTAACCAAAACAAAAACAAATGAGGTCATGACGTCATAATGCTGTTCAACATAAAACTTGTATAAAATACCTTGACAGGTAAATAGTTTATGGTTAATTTCACAGTAAACAGAAGTATGAATTATCGCAGAAATATTTGTAGCTCTTAAGCTGAGCCATTCATGCATTTGTTTCCCTGCAAAAATTTTCTAACCTTTTTCTGTATCTCGGACCATCCAATAACTATCAAAGCTGTGCCGAATAAACCGGAAATCGCCAAACGAGCTTCCGCTATTCCCAATTACTCCCTACAATGCAAATGGCGCAAGGGACGAAATTATAATGTGAATTTTCCGTAATAAATGTATAGTAAAAAAGTTTGAGGTGTTTTTAAATTTTGTGAAAGCTAAAACTTACTGTGTTTTAAAACATTACTATAGTTTTTACTCTATTGGTAAGAAATCTTCTTGTTAATTTTACAAAATTTAACCTGATTTCGGTTAAGAGGTTGCAGTTTTCGTTTTCATTTCAATTAAATTGGAACTTTGCTGCGATTAATTCAGCATATATATCGTTAATGTTTTCATGGCACTAAAATAATTTCTTAATGTTTTATAAAGAAATTGTTACAACATTTTACTTTTTTTGAGTGGGTGATTGCAGTTGGGATATGATTTAACCATCTAAAATAGTTTGTTGATCACGTCCGTTGAAATTGGAAACGAGGCTACAGGACACGGCATATTTTTAAGTGCGCTTATTTACTGTTAACGCTTTATTTAACTTGAGTTAGTCTCTAATACTCAGCAAAATTTTAGAAAAATATCGTTTGAAGTAGTTTAGGGTAATTTTATTTTGAATAATCTTGTAATTGTTTCATAATCTTGATTTGGAAATTATGCTTAAACAAACGGATGCGTCGCCATTTTGATGCGGTCACGGGCATTGAGCACGATTTACAAGGAACAATTTGCAAATTATTGCAGACTTTAAAAAAATGTCATGCAAAATTGCTTTGAAATTATTCATTTCAAAATAATTTCGAAATCATTGATGATTTGCAATTGATTATTTATTTATGCAAAAATCATTTTCAGCAGAATTGAATAAAGGGGTTCTCTAAAGGGGAAATATTTACAAAATAATTGAGTCATCCAAAGGGTGCAAACTATTTGGGGTTTCCAATCTTAATAAAGTCATATTTTATATATACATTTTCTCCAAAAAAAGACAATTATAATAACATGATATGTACTGAGATTGAGTTAATTTTATATATTTATAAACTTGGAGGGTTAGTTATAACACTAAATAATTATTTAATACATGTATTATAAGTAAGTTATAATATTCTATTTTTCAAATGATTTATTTTATTATATGTGATGACTTTTTTCAAGGTATGATACAGCTTTTTTTAAATAATTTTTTTTACAAATATAATTACTAAGTTATGAAAGAAAGGAAAACGCCTAAATATTTATAAGCTTTTTTATGCAAAACAAATATTTGAAGTATATCCATAATAATTATGAGTTTAATTAAAATTGTCTTCAAGATTGTGTTTTTTTCCCAATAAGTATATTGAATTAAACTTGAGAAAAAAAATTACTGAAAGGTATGTGTAGGAGACTCCCATTATAACCTGCTTGCCATGGGACTTAATTAAACTTTAAGTTATTTAATAATAATTTACTACTCTAGTGTTGAACTTGAGATCACTTCCTTTACATAACCACTTTTATGTTGATGGTTTCAAGCTTTTAAGTTTCTGTTAGGAACATTATTCTTCTTCTCACCAATTTCCATGGTGCTTTCCAAAAATTTCATGTTATACAGAGGCACAGATCCACCTGGGGGGTGGGGGGACGTAAAGGTTCAACCCTGGCCTGTTAATTTTTTATTTCTTTAAAAGAAGGTACAAAATAAGTCAGATATCATTCAAAACTGTCCTATTACTAAATCATTGTTTATCGGACCCCTGCTGAGCTTCCTGTCCTAAATTATTTCTGCCTTATTTACTTTTGAATTCTTTTATTTATATAAAAAACAGAACCATAAAATTAATGATGTATAATTTATCTAGTAAGTATTTTTAAATCTTCTCTTTTTTAATATTATGCATCATTGGGGTGTAGAAATATGAATTTTGAATTGTGTTTGTGAAAACACTTCAGAAACCTGCATTTTATTTTTAGATTTTTTTAATTGATCAACTAGAAGCTTACTAAAATTTTGTGAAAATTATGTGGACACTTGTCTTAAAATTTCACCTAAAATGCACCAGAAGCCACCATTTAACAAGTAGCTTACATATTTTCCCAAAAAGGCCCAAACAGAAACATAATTAGAAATCTATGAGAGAATATAGCCATGTGTTTTAGGAGCTGTCTCGTAATTCTAAAGAGTCACATTATATTTGTCTTTGAAACAGTAAATACTAATCAAGTTGGAAAGAATGAATCCACAACAGGATAGTGGAGAGCCTCCTAGCAAGAAACAAAGGTCAGACAGTGCAGATGATCCACTGGTGAAACATGACCCAGTTGCCATGGCAACAACTGCACTGACTTTACAAACAGTTCCAAGTACTCTACCAACAGTAGACTTAAATGACCCACTAGGTAAAAATGACATATTCATTTAGCTATATCTTTATAAAGAGGATATAAATACAGCTTTATACAGTAAACAACAAATCCCAGTCTGAGGTTATGGAATATTTGATTATTAACCTTTTTAATAAGTAATATTTTTTCATAAATTCGAAAATATTGGAAAGGGAAACCACTCCATACCTGTAACAAGGGGAGCTAGCATGAGCAGGTTTTTTTTTTAAAAAATGTAGCAAAATGATAATACATGTATGTCTAATTTTCATAAATGTACTTTATTACAAATACACAGGAAAAGGAAAAGCGTTACCAAGAGCAACTGTTGCTATAACAACAGGAAATGTTAGACCCAGTCTTCAGTCACATACACAGGCTGTGACAAGTGACATAGTTATGAAGGTAAGCATAATTTCATGGTTGCAAGTTTTCAGGCATATGCCTGAAGCTCTGGGGGTTTTTTGTGACAAATTTCATCATGTTTTACTATTAGATTATGTAGAATTACAGTTTTCAGGTTTTTCGAAATCTTCAACTTGCAATTGTAATTGTAATTTTACTTTTGTCATCTGAAGGCATGCAGCTTAAAGTAACGCCAGAGCTAGAGAACAACAGCCTGCGGCACTGTGGTCTCCTAATTGCTAAACAATGAGATATATTTCATGTCATTTTTGTGATAAATACTCTTCAGTCTTTTTGTGCAACTCCTAGCCCCTACATTTCTTAAGGAATTTCAACTAAATTGTCACTCATAACCCTTTGTTGTTGTATATTTTCATGTATAACTGAAAGCAGGAAAACTGTTCTGCTCTTTACTTTAATTAGGCCTGAACTATTTTTGAAGGGATTTCCCAATTATTTTTTTGCAGAAAACCTTGTTTTGTGACCATTCCTGACACAATCATGTATAGTAACATGTTTGCATGTATTTATAACCACAGGCCTAATAGCGAATTTTTGTAAAATCTCCATAGTGTTCTCAAATAGGGTTATCATTTAATTGAATTTGCTCATTAATTATTTTTATCTACTTATAATATTTCAGACACAACCTGTTCAAAGTGCCCGAATATCCATTACCAATCCCCAGTTTATAACCACTCAACAATATGTAAGTTATACAGTTTTGTTTTCATATAATTATTACTACCATTTAATGATAAATGTAAATTGTTTAACTGTATCAGAAATCTTCTTTTAGTTTGATTTCTGCATGAAGTCAAGGCATTTTTTGTCAAAGTTGTGAAGGGCCTGTTCATTTTGTGAAAAAAAAGCACGATATGTCATAAAATTGTGGAAAAAAAAGACATATTACTTGGCATTTCACGAGATTTTGAAACCGGAAATGGTTGATTATAATTACTGACCTGTGTAAAATCTGCTTCAAGTCGGTACATTAACCCGGTAAACATGTGCAAAAACCATTTAACTTTATTAAAACTATTTATGTGTTATTGCAATTAGCGTAAGTCAAGTTTTACTGGAAGGTAAACAATGTATTTCGAAGACAAAGTGCCAATATTTTGTGAAATCTCTTTTGAAATTGTGAAATTTTTCTGCTGCTTTGTGGAAAAAAAAGTGCAATTTTGAATTGTGAATGGGCCTTATACCAGCCCCTGTTCTAGAAGGGAAAAAAAGCCCTGGAAGTAATTTGTTGTTTTGTTGTTGATGGTTGTTTTAATAGACCATATTAGGTATTAGTTTTTTGTTGTTTTTTAACAAACTGTTTAAGGTATTTTCTTCAAACTTCAAAATATTTGTTGATTATTAAGGGGAGGTAAGTCTTCCATGACTTCTGCAGAATTATCCCCCCTTTTCTATGTTGCTTTTATTTAAATATCCTTATGTGGAAACAATATTAAATGAGTTCTATCTGCCACAACCATTGTCAGGTCCAATGAGAAAAGGGCAAGGGTGCTGGGATCTGTAATTACAAAACATAAAGTAGTATGTTAAAAAGAAGTGCAATGATTGTGATTAAAAGTGCAGTGGTGTAGGAACTTAAAAATTTGTTGATGCATCAGGATTTTTGCTTGTCACACACATTTTCCTGTGCAAAGGAATAGTGTAGGATACCCAGGGACCTGTTAAAACAAAACTTAAAACAGACCATTAGATCAAACTGCATTGACATAGGTACTCTAACCTTTATACGTAGAGGCACCTTAAGTCTTATCTATTGGCAATGATCTTTTTCAGTTAAAAAGTCAAAGGTCAGGGTCACAATTAATTTAACGGTTTTGATTAATATGTGAATGCCTCTTAATGAGAACTGCCTGTCAAGCCCATTTCAGGCCAAAGGTCAAGGCCAGTGTGGCCTAAATTAAAATTATCTCTTTATTTAGAAAAAGTGTAGTTAACTACCTTGAGAAAAGTTGTGTGTACTGCTCTTAGTATAGCTTTTGTTTTAAATATTTGAATTCCTAAATGTTTTAATTTTAGATGTTTAAACTTTTATTCTTTTTTCGTTGACAGATTCCAATACAGCAGACATCAGATGGTACATTTACGTTTCAGCTTACTCCAGGTTCTTATGGTAGCCAGCCAAAGTCTCCAGTCACCCCTCCAACAAGTATGACCTTGACCTCTGCTGGGGCACCAAGATATCCTTCCCCTCAGATCATTACACTCCCTAGCAGAACAACTGTTGCAAATACTACAAGTGCAAAACCAGTCAAGCCCACTTTGACAGTAGTGGATGCCAGGAACCAGCAACCAGTCCAAAGGGTGATACAGTCTGATGGTGGTAAACCAGTGGAACCAGTCAAATTAGGGCCTGGGCAAACACAGATAAGTTTCCAAGTTCCACTTAATTGGAATACACAAGGATCTAAATCTTTACTAGACAATTCAAAAACTGTATCATTAGTGCCATTAAACCCTTCAGAACCAAACTCACGTTCATTGTTGCAAGGGAATGAGACAATGACGTCACAGAGTGGTGTTGCAAATATAACTGTTCCAAAAGTTACTCTCTCTGGGGTGCCTAATACAGCACCTAAAACATACATTACTGGAAATAAAGTTTTTGGAAATTTAGGCACTGGTCAAGTGATTACACAAACAACAACTGGATTAATAGCAGTTACAAAACCTGGTCAAACAGCATCCATCGCCCGAATTCCAAAAGGTTCTTTCATGATCAGCAACAAACAGTATACAATAGTTCCATCAAGTACTGCCCCTGTTGTAACCCAACTTGTGAAAACTGAAAAATTAAGTAAAGGTAAAGTCACCATGGCTGAAGCTCAGATAATGTTACCCACTGGACCAGCTAAGATTTCATGGCCATTACAGACGCAAACTTGCTCTTCTGACAGTAAACACATCTTGATAACAACTCCTGGACAAGCATTGGCTGGAAAAACAGCAATTCCTAAAACTCATTTGGTTGTCACAACAAGTGATTCTAATATCAAAGTCTCCAACATTTCACCAGCAGTCCCAACAGCTAAAGTTGTAGAAGTTGGATCACCTAATAAAGTTGCCATGGCAACAGGAATTCAAGCTGTTGGGCAGAAAATGAATGCACCTACCACCAAAACAAGCATAATACCAGCCCAGAAGAACTGGGAGTTAGTAAAACAAAGTTCTCAATTGTTGCCAGGTAACTCATCAAAATCTCCTTCTCCTGTTGTTGGAAACAAAAATGGTAGTAAAGTTGAAGATAAAGTTCATAAGGATACAGTTACTGATGTTAAACAAGCAAATGATAAACATGTAAAAACTGATGTTGAAACAAAAGGAAAAACAATGGAAAATAAAGAGAAAAATGTTAATAAAGGAAGAAATGAAATGGATAATAGTGGTTTGTCAAAGAAACAAGTATCAAGGAGTGATTCAAGCAATGGAATAGAATCAAAGGAATTTAAGGAAGGAATTGAAACCACTCAGAATGACAACAGTAATGACAGTGTAGAAATAAAACTGGAGAATGTGAAAGATAACTCTGAAAAGATGGATGTTGATGATGTAAATATGGAATCTGTTAAAGAAGAGGCCGATCAAGGGGAAAGAAAAGATAAAAAGGAAGATTTTAATCCTATGGATGCTATGATATGGAATAATGGTATAGGGGAATTACCAGGCAGTAATTTAAAGGTAAGTTCTTGATTTAGTCTTAGATTCTGTATATACTAAATTTTGCCTGAGGACGCATAAACATAATTGATAGTAAACAAACATAAATTCATGTGCCAGCAAGTGATAACAGCATAAGCTGGTTGGATCCAGTCAATTGGAAGAAAAAAAAGGTCGTTACTGAAGTACTTGTGCCAAGTTGCTTAAGCCTCATAGTTAAGTACATAAATAACTAAAGGGATATATCTTTCTTTTGCTGTATCAGAGGTTACTATTTTGGTATGGTCACTGGATAAGGGTTTAATGTAATTGAATAAGTGATGTTGCCTTGATTGTAAAGTTAATGGAGTAAAAATTGAGATTTAATAGTGAATTTTTTTTCTTTTCATATTTAACCAGTTTCTAAATTATTATAGGAAAATACATTTGTATGTATAGAAATGCTCAGAAAAGTTAATAACGTATGTGATAATTATGTAAATATGTATACATATTGAAATGTAAATCTGAGTTTTCTGATATTTTTCCAGTTCCATTTGAATGATCTCGGTATTCTTGAAGTTTTGAATGATGACCTTGAATGTAATGAGACCTTGAATACAAGTGATGAGTTAGATCATATAGAGACTACAAATGACACAGAGAAAGAACCCAAACAAGAAAAGAAGACAGAAAAGCTAGAGCCGGGAAGTAAGCAGGGTAAAATGCTAAGTAATTCTGATTATATGATGATTGATCATATTTTTATATTTTTGAAATTTTATTGAAATTGTGTAATCTATGCTTAAGGTGAGCTATTGTAAGACCCGAATAATGGATGTCTGTTGTTAAAATTTTTATTTAAGGTAAACAACATATTACCCTGAACCACAATCCTGATGAAACTATACCAGACTTGTGTGATTCAGTATCAAATTTGCACAAATGGTTCTGGTCTGCTGAACAATATGGGCACCAAAGTTGAAAAACTTTTAAACAACATCTCAACTACTTGGTAGTTATCGATGAATCTGTGCAGCTGAATGATCAATCCTTTAAAAATTGCTCAAATGGCTCTAGTTTGTTGAACAAGAAGTGGCTGCCAGAGCTACATTGTAAAACTGAAGATGAAATTTAAATGACATCTTCTCCTCAGTCTCTTGGTCAAAAGTGATAAAAATATTTCCATGTACTGGCTTTTGATGAAACTAAACAGGAATGATCTTAAGGTGGTCCTCTTTAAGGATGTCATATCTCAAAATAGAAAAAGCCTATAAATGACATCCCTTCCTCAACCACTTGGAAGATTTTGATGAAACTGTCCAGCAATGATCAATATGGTCCTTCTGTAAGTGTCAGTGGTTTTGGTCTGTTAAACAAGATCAGAACAAGAGCTATATTTATAAATAAGCTTTAAATCACAACTCCTCCTGATTTGATACTTTGGCACAAGAATCCTTTAAGAAGAATTAACTGAATTTGACCTTGACCTTTAGTTTACCTTGAGATTTAAGGTCTCCATTGAGGCAATAGTGCTTTGATCAGACTTAAGCTTTGTACAAAATTACCTGAAATGAAAAATAAATTCATTTATCACATCATTGTAGAAACGTATCCAACACTGTAGTTTCAAAATTGAAAACAACAAATTAATGATTCCCTAAAAGTAACAAAATGATGTTATAAGCGTATTCTCAAATTTTTATGCCCCTGCCATATAGTGTTACCCTGTTCCGTCCTTCCGTCCTTCTGTCATTCCGTCATTCTGTCATTCCGTCATCATCAGTTTCCGTTCATTATCTTAGAAACTGTTGCACGTATTCAACTCAAATTTGACATATGGATATGTCATGAGAAAATACAGGTCAAGTTCGAATTTGGTCATGGTTCGATGATTTTTGGCAGAGTTATGCCCCTTTTACTTTAAAATAATATGAAATTTTCAGTTTCCGTTCATTATCTCCCCAACGGTACAACACATTCAACTCAAACTTGACATATGGATATGTCATGATAAAATACAGGTCAAGTTCGAATTTGGTCATGGTTCGATGATTTTTGGCAGAGTTATGCCCCTTTTACTTTGAAAATAATATGAAATTTTCAGTTTCCGTTCATTATCTCCCCAACGGTACAACACATTCAACTCAAATTTGACATATGGATATATCATGAGAAAATACAGGTCAAGTTCGAATTTGGTCATGGTTTGATGATTTTTGGCAGAGTTATGCCCCTTTCACTTTGAAAATAATATGAAATTTTCAGTTTCTGTTTATTATCTCCCCAACGGTACAACACATTCAACTCAAATTTGACATATGGATATGTTTTTGGAATGCCCAGGCCAAGTTTGAATTTGGTTATGGTTCAATGATTTTTGGCAGATTAATGCCCCTTTCACTTTGAAAATAATATGAAATTTACAGTTTCTGTTCATTATCTACCCAACAGTGTTACATATTAAGCTCAAATTTGACATATGGATATGTCAAAGGAAGGCACAGGTCAAGTTGGAATTTGGTCATGGTTCGATGATTTTTGGCAGAGTTATGTCCCTTTCACTTTGAAAATAATATAGATACATCTTAGGAATAAGCAGTTTAAGTTTGAATTTGGTCGTGGTTCAATGATTTTGGACAAACTTATCTTTCTTGAATGTTGGAAAAAGTTTGAACTTTCAGTTTCAGCACTCATACTTTTGTGGAAATGTATGTAGCCATTATTTTGGCTACAAATATGAAATACGCTTTTTTCAAAAGGTTAAGACTGAATAATTTCAGTGCCTTGAACATTGTATGAAATGGTTTGTGTTAACATTGAAAAGTTTTAAGGGCTTTGAACTTAAAATGAAAAAAATAATTTGTGCAAACAAATTTGGAACTAAATATTATAACATCTGAAATTTTGGCTGCATGCGGGGGCATCCGTGGCATGATGACACATTTCTAGTTTATAGTAGCAATTTCAAACTTAAGTATCTGTGTAACAACATACAAAATAATTCCGTGAATATGATATCAACAATATAATAAGCATATCCTCAATATTCATCAATAGTAATTTCTAACTGTCAGTATCTGTAATACTTGGTATATCATTTCTCTCTTTGAATGCATAATATGCATACATAGCATACATTGTTGTAACATTTTCAGAGCGAGAGCACATTAGAACATTAAATTTATGATTATTAAGATTATTAAAGAATCTTTGTCAATATAACTTTCTCTTTTCAAAGACAACTTTATACAAACTAAAACAAGATGATATTCATCGTGACAAAATTTACATATCCTTTGTTCTCTTAAAATATCCGGTATCTACCTTTTTCAATTTCTAAATCTTGGGAGGAAAACCGAAGTTTAGCAAGCATTTGAATTTTCAAATTGTCACTACTGTTAAGTAATATTCATTTTCAATATTGCGTTTAAACTGTCTATATGCATACAAATTAGAACTATCATTTATAATTGTTTGCCATTCTTGTAAATATTGGTCCCTTAATTTTTGTACAAAGGAATTTACAAAAAATTCTTCATTATTGACTGTTTGATTATACCAAATGTAACCAAAACCAATTTTTACACAAATTTACACAAATTTTTTCAGAGTTATACTTACACTCATTCAATATCCTCTATGTATCATATGGCGGGGATATTAATTCAACAAAATTGCTTGTAACATCTAAATGCATTGTTTTATTCAAAATCAATATCATTATTTAGTATATGTTTCACAATTGGTTTTTTGTTTTATTGATAATATTACATGAATGTAACAGTTTTATTATACACGTATATATGTGTTAACGGTTGGAGTAGAAAATAATCAAATAAACTATCAATGACTTGGCATGGAATCTGCTGGACTTATCAAAGGTGTACATATGTGTACATATGATGCTAAAATAACTGTGATTTAGTTTAAAATGTCATTAACATATGTTTTAGGAACCTCTAAAGAAGTAAGCAACAAGGATGAGATAAGTCAGTGTGAAAATTGTGCCGAATACGGTTTCACAACAGACTTTTATAAAGATGGCCGCTTTTGCAGTCAGACATGTATTCGAGCTTTCGAAAGCAAGTAAGTAAGAAATGTTTTGAAAACTCCGGGGATATTTTCTTTTTATTATTTTCATAAGGTCAATAAAGTCGTGAAGTTTTGTTTATTGGACATCCATATGTGAGACAACCTGTGTTAATTTGTACTGAGCATTTATACTAAACAATATATGACAAATTGTCGTACAAACTGACTTATTTTGTTGGTAGTCTGTCTTTCTTTCTGTCTCTCTGTCTGTTCATGCATTTTGGTACTTAAGTAGCTACCAGAACAATTATAATTATGTAACTGTACTTTTTCTTTGATGTCATTCATTCTGTAAGCTCTCTTATTCAAGATTCTTCAAAAATGATTGCTCCAAAATACTTTATAAGACACTATAACTGTAGATAAATTTAAAAGTCATTCTCACACTCTGCCCTCTTGTTTTAATATTTTCATTTTGGTTTATATTTTTGGCCTTTATTATGCCCCCGCCATGTAATGGCCAGGGCATATAGTGTTACCCTGTTCCGTCCTTCCGTCATTCTGTCATTCCGTCATCATCAGTTTCCGTTCATTATCTCCCCAACGGTACAACACATTCAACGCAAATTTGACATATGGATATGTCATGAGAAAATACAGGTCAAGTTCGAATTTGGTCATGGTTCGATGATTTTTGGCAGAGTTATGCCCCTTTTACTTTGAAAATAATATGAAATTTTCAGTTTCCGTTCATTATCTCCGAAACGGTACAACACATTCAACTCAAATTTGACATATGGATATGTCATGAGAAAATACAGGTCAAGTTCGAATTTGGTCATGGTTCGATGATTTATGGCAGAGTTATGCCCCTTTTACTTTGAAAATAATATGAAATTTTCAGTTTCCTTTCATTATCTCCCCAACGGTACAACACATTCAACTCAAATTTGACATATGTATATGTCATGAGAAAATACAGGTCAAGTTCGAATTTGGTCATGGTTCGATGATTTTTGGCAGAGTTATGCCCCTTTTACTTTGAAAATAATATGAAATTTTCAGTTTCTGTCATTATCTCCCCAACGGTACAACACATTCAACTCAAATTTGACATATGGATATGTCATGAGAAAATACAGGTCAAGTTCGAATTTGGTCATGGTTCGATGATTTTTGGTAGAGTTATGCCCCTTTTACTTTGAAAATAATGTGAAATTTTCAGTTTACGTTCATTATCTCCCAAACGGTACAACACATTCAACTCAAATTTGACATATGGATATGTCATGAGAAAATACAGGTAAAGTTCGAATTTGGTCATGGTACGATGATTTTTGGCAGAGTTATGCCCCTTTTTCTTTGTAAATAATGTGAAATTTTCAGTTTCCGTTCATTATCTCCCCAACAGTACAACACATTCAACTCAAATTTGACATATGGATATGTCATGAGAAAATACAGGTAAAGTTCGAATTTGGTCATGGTACGATGATTTTTGGCAGAGTTATGCCCCTTTTTCTTTGTAAATAATGTGAAATTTTCAGTTTCCGTTCATTATCTCCCCAACAGTACAACACATTCAACTCAAATTTGACATATGGATATGTTTCTGGAATGCACAGGCCAAGTTTGAATTTGGTTATGGTTCAATGATTTTTGGCAGAGTAATGCCCCTTTCACTTTGAAAATAATATGAAATTTACAGTTTCTGTTCATTATCTACCCAACAGTGTTACATATTCAACTCAAATTTGACATATGGATATGTCAAAGGAATGGGCAGGTAAAGATTGGAATTTGGTCATGGTTCGATGATTTTTTGGCAGAGTTATGTCCCTTTCACTTTGAAAATAATATAGATACGTCTTAGGAATAAGCAGTTTAAGTTTGAATTTGGTCATGGTTTAATGATTTTGGACAACCTTATCTTTCTTGAATATTGGAAATTTTTTGAACTTTTTGTTTCAGCACTCATACGTTTGTGGAAATGTATGTATAGCCATTATTTTGGCTACAAATATGAAATATGCTATTTTCAAAAGGTTAAGACTGAATAATTTCAGTGCCTTGAATATTGTATGAAAATGGTTTGTGTTAACACTGAAAAGTTTAAAGGGCTTTGAACTTAAAATGAAAACAATAATTTGTGCAAACAAATTTGGAACTAAATATTATAACATCTGAAATTTTGGCTGCATGCGGGGGCATCCGTGGCATGTTGACACATTTCTAGTTGGAAATGATTTAACTTTCTGCAATCAGAATTAAAGCAGGCCAGCTTGCTGAATAAAACCTGGAATTTATTTTTGAAAAATCTGTCAATTGTTTTGTCTTAAATCTGTAAAACAAGCTGACACACTAACATCTGTTCTATTTCTGACATTAATTGTTCCCGTGATATTGATTTTATAAATTATTTTATATTTCAAATGTTTCCTATATTTAACATATTCTCTGCATAAATTTCATTTTCATTTTTCGTTAGCTAGTTTACTATGATTGTACTGTATTAAAAATGTTGTCTAATATTCCAATTGGAATATAGATATTCTAGAATGCCTGATAGAATAACTGATATTGTGTATTTTATCTTTGTTTCAAGAAATGTTTCAGTTAAAAAAATTTAAGTTAATCTTACAGAAAGCAAACTTCTGACATTAATTCTAAAGTCATTTTTGCAGGAAAAAAAACAGTTAAAAGTGTATGAAATATGTGCTTATGTGTGGATTTTGAATAAATTATGCTTGGAGGAATTTCTATCATTGGTAAATTTGTGTGTTTTGATTTAAAATGTTCATCAACAATATTTTAAAGTTAAACAAGAAATAATTGTAGCAGTGCATAAAAATTAAAAATCTTTATTTTGAAGATCTTATTCCTGAAACAAAGGAAAGGTTGAAACTTTTATGTGTGATGATTTTCAGACATATGAGGGAAGTGAAAAAGCAAGGAACTATGTCAAAGATGATACTTAACATGAAAAAAGGGAAGAAAAAGTTGCTGTTAAAAGATGGCGTACCCAAAGATAGAGATGTCAAAGCTGATCCTCCTACTCCAGGTTAGTGAACAAAATTGTTTATTTAAAATTTAGTTTATTACAGAATTTATTTTAGTTTGATTGTTTAGGAAACTATAAGCTTATAGATAGTCGAAGGTCGGCATGAGACAACGACCACCAATGTCATTTTACAAGTGACATCAAAAGGCATTAACATTGTCAATGATGTTAAGAATAAAAAAGTGAATTGCCCTTGAAATGTTAACAGGGCTTCCATTAGGTTTCAACAATTGTAGGTTAAAAGACTGCAAATTGACATTGGAAGTCACATTTTATAGGTAATGAGGGGAAAGTATTATATTTTGGAAGCCACAAGCCAAAATCAAGGAGTAAATGACTCCCAAACTTCCACTTTTGGAAGCCCTACGTTAAAAATAAATATGAATAGGTACTGAAAGCAAATTTCTGAATTTTATAAAATTGAATATCCTAAAGAATAGAAATGTCAATTTTAAAGAAATAATGAGTGGCATTCAGTGTTGTTTTCCAATACAGACATTATTACCCTCTTGAATCTGTTCCTAGAACCAACCAGTATTGAGCAATGAGTTAAAAGTTTCTTGCTCACTGAAACAACAGCTTGCCCGTGACAGACGTTCAACCCAGGTGGATAGTGATCCTTTGATTACTAATCCTATGCATTACCCACTTGGCCATGCTGCAACATACTGTGTAATTGCTACAAAATACTGTGTAATAACACATATATTGTGCATTATTTCATACAAATCCTGATGGGCCGTTACCTAACACATGTTCCTAAATTATGTTGTTTTACTACTTTGTATAACTCGTCTTCTTGACCACCTAAATAAAATGAAACTGTGGTCACCTTTGCTTTATCTACAGAAATCACTATGTTTAGATCTACATAAGATTTTTTTTTCAATATTTAGTTACAAAATATTTAAGATTTACTGTTTAGTTAAGAGTTCAGACACTATGCTTTTTAAATGTAACTGAATGTTTAAAAGAATAATTTTGATTTTCTCATTTTATTGTAGGCAAGAAATCCAAAGCGTTTGTTTGGACAAGATATCTTGAACAGGAAAAAGCTGTAGAAGCCCCAGCAAGACTTTTTAAAAATGTAAGTTAAGAATATTCTATTGGGGTTATTTGGGAGCATAGTCAGGGGAGAGAATACTGTTTTTAAATTCTTGAAGAAACAGTTGCTATTTTGAAATGGCTAAAGTAAAATATAATAGTTTAAATAAATGTATGAGGTCATTCTTACTTTAAGGCACACTAAAAAGTTTTCTTGTATCTTTTCAGCCATTCCCCTCGGTGAAAAATAATTTCCGTATTGGAATGAAATTGGAAGGTGTCGACCCAATGCACCAATCAAAGTTCTGTGTTCTCAGTGTAGCGGAGGTCAGTGGGTACAGAGTGAGGCTACATTTTGATGGTTATTCTGAATGCTTTGATTTCTGGTTAGATATTGACTCTCCTTTTATATTTCCTGTCGGATTTTGTGAAAAACTTGGGAAAACTCTCCAGCCACCTAAAGGTAAGGAACATGAAACCTATCTTCAGAGGTGTCTTGTGTTCTTCATGTGCATGTATTATAATATAAAAGTTAATAACTATGTGAATAACTCATTTTTTGGGGATCTATTATACAGTTTTGAATGCTATGAATTTGATATTATATTGCTTGACAAAATGATTTTAGTTGTTGACTTGGTGTTTGCACTGAACTGCCTGAGTTGGCATGAAATAATGTGAAAAGGGGTATTTTTGTCTTGTATAAAGTATGAACTGCCTGAAAAATTTGACCATAAGGCTTAACTATGATATTTAAACTTAAAGCTCTTTCTGAACAATAGAAATAATGAAAAAACAGAAAATAGTTATTTTGATTGTTTTACACTGATAGACTTGACATTTCTGAATTTAATTTTAGTCGTCAGTCAAAAAATTATGGTGATGTATGTTTATTTATTTTATTATTTATATTTAAAATATGAACTTTACTTTCCCAGGATTCAGTGTGGATGAGTTCTCATGGACATCTTACTTGAAGTTAACCAAGGGTGTACCAGCACCAAAATCTCTTTTCTCAAATCAGCCAGTTCAGGTAACATTTCTGTCTTATCTGTCATATTAGAATTAATTTATGAAGCAAGTTATTTAAATTATATTTAGTTAATCTATATTATTGAGACTGCTTCCTCGAGCTAACAGTTACTAGTTCCATATGAAAAACCAAGTTGAGACCCATATATGGCTTAAACACCCCATTCTTGGTTTGAGTGGCAGAGTTCTTAGCCCTAATGTATTTGCTCATACTTCAATGGACTTGAAACAAAGATTTAAATCTCAAAGAAGAAAAATCAGAAATTGCTGATGAAACTTAAAGTTAAAAAATTGCTATTTATTTTATTTTTTTCTGTAATGCCAAACTGTTCTCTTTTGATTTATATTTCAAAATAGGCATTTATTAAGATTTTAGAAAAGTGAAAAAAAGATGATATAGGCCTAACATGCTAAATTCTGTGACAAATTGGCAGTAATTATCAGTAAATGCATTCTGTATGGTTTCAGTCTGTAACCCCAAACTTGTTCCGTGTTGGTAGCAAGCTGGAAGCTGTAGACAAGAAGAATTCCTCATTGATATGCGTGGCGAGTGTAGCAGATACTCTCGGTGACAAAGTTCTGATACATTTTGACAGCTGGGAAGATAACTACGACTACTGGTGTGATATGACATCACCATTTATACATCCAATCGGATACTGTGAGGAGACTGAACTAGTACTGTCACCACCTCTAGGTTAGTAACCTCTAAATTTAATGTGAAGAAAATGAACTACGTTAGTAATTACTAAATTCAAAGTAAAGTGAATGATATAGTGCTGTTGCCACCTCTAGTCTAAGGTCACAGTTTCCTAGCCTCTTGTTATTCAATGCAAATCATAGAGTTCATAAGAATCTGTGTAATGACCATGAAGTTTTGATGAATACAATTTGTCCTTTAACAATGATTAAAATGAGGTATGTGATGAAATTGCCAGTATCATGTCCTAAAACTGTAACATATTACTTTGGTCCAGAAAGCAGACTTAATTTTAACAGCATGTAATATGTAATACTGGTTCAACTGGTGTAAAACTTCATTAGGTTTGAAAAATTCATTAGGAGAGGATTATGAATTAATAAAAGTATATTATAAAATAATTATCTCTTATTTAAACCAAATAAAAAGCAGCTATAATTGTAAGAATGCAACTGATGTACTTGTAACTAGATTTCAATTTTATCGATTATTTTGTTATTTCAGATTGGAAAGATGTAACTTTGTTCTCGTGGGAAAAGTTCCTTAATAAAACAAAATCACAGCAAGTGCCTGCAAGGGCCTTTAAACCTGTAAGTGAATCACATGATTATTATAATGTTAAAGATCTAATCGAAGCTTTTCTGTTTGATAATTACTAGCAAGAAGGCTTTGTTTAAAATAGACTTGGAAATTCATATACATGTAGATTGCTTATTACAGCATTCCTATCTCCTGGAATACAAACTGAAATGTAATCGTAGCGTTTATTTTATACTACTCTACAGATACAGAATGAGTCTCACATACACTAGTGGATTATACACCAAGGTCTTTTCAGATTGATGGTACTACATTGGTGCCAGAAAGTAATGCACAAAGGGTCACCCGAGGTCTTCCTCCACCAGTAAAGCTGGAAAGTCATATTCTGACCTTTACAATGTCAGGATGACATCAAATCCAACATAACAAATAAACTATATTAGCATCAGAAAGTTTAAAATGTTCTTAACATGCAGACTTTATTGGATCTGCCCATCTTTTGAGGATTTCGGTATCAAAATACACAATTTGAGCTACCAAGGGTATAGAGCCTAGCAGACTCTTTGGATTGCACACTGGCCGGGCTCTATACTGGGGAAAGGGATTTCATTTTTTCAGTGCCAGCAAAAAAAAAGGTTTAAATTTGGGATCTTTTGAATCTATTCCTACAATTTCAAACAACCTATTGTTTTTTGAGCCAAAAGAGGTTAAAGTAGTAGAAAAACAAACCCCTCTGGTCAGGGTGGACAATAGAGGAAGTAGAAAATTACATGGTTAAAATCCACTTTGACGGCTGGTCCGACATCTACGATTACTGGTTAGAAGACGATTCCCCCGACCTTCATCCTCCGGGTTGGTGCGCCAAGACCGGTCATCCTCTTGTACCACCTATTAGTAAGTATACTGTCTATGTAATAGATTTGAGATAGCAAAATAAATTTAGTTCTTTTAAAAGAATCTAGCATCTGTGGAACAGATGAATTTTCCCTGTCATTATTAGTTGGGTTATTTTTATGTGATGGTTGTGTTTAAAAACGTTATATCAAAATTAATTGCTCATTAGTATCCACGTTTTCTATAAACTTATTTATTTGAACGCACACACATTTTTAGCTCACCTGTCACAAAGTGACAGGGTGAGCTTTTGTGATCGCTTTTCGTCCGGCGTCCGTCCGTCCGTCCGTCGTCCGTCGTCCGTCCGTAAACTTTTGCTTTAAATGACATCTCCTCATAAACCACTGAGCCAATTTCATCCAAACTTCACAGGAATGTTCCTTTGGTGGTCACCTTTAAAAATTGTTCAAAGAATTTAATTCCATGCAGAGAACTCTGGTTGCCATGGCAACCGAAAGAAAAATCTTTAAATATCTTCTTTTAAACAACCCTAAGAGCTAGAGCTTAGATATTTGGCATGAAACATCTTCTAATGAGTGTCTACCAAGTTTGTTCAAATAAAAGCCCTGGGGTCAAAATTGGCCCCGCCCCGGGGGTCATTGATTTTCCTATATGCATATAGTAAAAAACTTAAAAGATCTTCTTTTAAAGAACTGTAAGAGCTAGAGCTAAGATTTTTGGCATGGAACATCTTCTAGTGAGTGTCTACCAAGTTTGTTCAAATAAAAGCCCTGGGTCAAAATTGGCCCCGCCCCGGGGGGTCATTGATTTTCCCTATATGCATATAGTAAACACTTAAAAAATCTTCCTTTAAAGAACTGTAAGAGCTAGAGCTTAGATATTTGGCATGAAACATCTTCTAGTGAATGTCTACCAAGTTTGTTCAAATAAAAGCCCTGGGGTCAAAATTGGCCCCGCCCAGGGGGTCATTGATTTTCCCTATATGCATAAAGTAAAAACTTAAAAAATCTTCTTTTAAAGAACCCAAAGAGCTAGAGCTTAGATATTTGGCATGAAACATCTTCTAGTGAATGTCTACCAAGTTTGTTCAAATAAAAGCCCTGGGGTTAAAATTGGCCCCGCCCTGGGGGGGTAATTGATTTTCCCTATATGCATATAGTTTAAACTTAAAAAATCTTCTTTTAAAGAACCGTAAGAGCTAGAGCTTAGATATTTGGCATAAAACATCTTCTAGTAAATGTCTACCAAGTTTGTTCAAATAAAAGCCCTGGGGTCAAAATTGGCCCCGCCCCAGGGGGTCATTGTTTTTCCCTATATGCATATAGTAAAAACTTAAAAATCTTCTTTTAAAGAACTGTAAGAGCTAAAGCTTATATATTTGGCATGAAACATCTTCTAGTGAATGTCTACCAAGTTTGTTCAAATAAAACCCCTGGGGTCCAAATTGGCCCCTCCCCAGGGGTCATTGATTTTCCTTATATGCATATAGTAAAAACTTATAAAATCTTCTTTTAAAGAACCCAAAGAGCTAGAGCTAAGATATTTAGCATGAGACATGTTCTAATGGGTGTCTACCAAGTATGTTCAAATAAAAGCCCTGGGGTCAAAACTGGCCCCGCCCCGGGGTCATTGATTTTTTTATATACATAGCAAAAACTTAAAAATCTTCTTTGAAAAAACCCAAATAACTAGAGTTTAGATATTAAGCATGAAACATCTTTAAGTAAATATCTACAAAGTTTGTTCAAATAAAAGCCCAGGGGTCAAAACTGGCCCTGCCCGAGGGGTGTCATTGTTTTTTACTCTATGTGTATAGTAAAAACTTAAAAAATCTTCTTTTAAAAAACCCAATGAGCTAGAACTTAGATGTTTTGCATGAAACATCTTCTTATGGGTGTCTACCAAGTCTGTTCAAATAAACAAAATAAAAGCCCTTGGGTAAAAATTGGGCCGGGGGGGGGGGGGGGGGCTATATACAGGTGAGCGACCTCAGGGCCATCATGGCCCTCTTGTTAAATGATGATCAACAGTATTGAGCAAGTAAAACAGGTTCTCAAAATTTATAACTATTTTTTTTTAACCTGACTCAGAACATTTTATAAATGGAATCGTTATTAGTCATATTATTGATACTATGTTTTACTTCAATTTTTTCCAGCTCCCTCAGATTTAGTGGTAACAACCGGACCTGGTGTTTGCCCTACCCCAGGCTGTAAAGGGATTGGACACATTAAAGGTCCAAAATATTCCGGTCATCACAGGTATATTATAATCTGCTTTAAAATGACATTTTAACAACTCTACTTGAAATCTTTTGAGTTGTAATGTTGTTATTCATTACCCATTTTAGTACAACAGTCAGTATCAAAGCATTGTGTTTGTTAAATATTATGTAGTAAGGTTTTTATATAGGTTTTTATATTAATATAGCACAATGGAATTGTAATATCTTCTAGTTATATGAATTCTTTAGATAATAAAGCAGTACTTGTATGATTTGTTTTGTTTAACAAAGTTTACACCCATTATAACTTGACTGAAATGCTTTTCACCATGTGATGTGTTGTGTGCATGAAACAGGTCAAAATTCAGTCACAGAAAAAAGCTAAATGATTTTTATCATTTGATGTCATTTCCTTATAAACATTATTATGTCTTATTCTTTAGTACATTTGGCTGCCCATACTCAGACATCAACATGAACAAGGAGTCGGTTCTCGGTGACAGATTGAACTCTGTAGCTATCAGGCCTGAGGATACGGTATCCAGGCATTATGATGAACACAGAACATCGCCAGATTCTAAGTATGATAATATGATCAGTTTATATAAATTAACCTCATTAAAAGTTAAATAAACATTTCTTACCTTGCATGTTAAACTGGTCATTGTTAGTTTTAATGAATTTTAGTAAAAAATTACTGAGATGGAAGTATTCAGTATTGAGCCTTGTCTGATTTTAAGATTTTAATGCCAACTGGCATCAGTGCATGTAGCTTTGTTACTATCAAGTGCTTAGATCTGAAGTGTTTTAACCATCATTATCTTGTATAAATTTTCAGTGCAGTCTGTATACACTTATTTTCAAGTGATTTGTTTGTAAATCATCAATGTACCTATATCCACTTAATAAGAATGATATCTGATAAAAGATAATCATATGAAGTTTGCAGGTCATACCGCGACATTCCAGCTTTACTGGTGGAGGAAAACCTCAGGTGCCCTTCCATGCATTATTTCAGGCACGAACGTGTACCTGAGTAGAACCACCGACGTTCCGTAAGCTAGCTGGAAAAATTTTTCTTAGAATAGTTAAAATATATTAACTATTCTATCATTAAATACAAATGAATTATGATATACAGTAGAACTTCGGTAAGTCGAAGTTCAAGGGACTTGCGTAAAAAGTTCGACACATCGGGACTTCGACTCATATATACGTCCGAATTTTTGCAACAAAAATTTTTTCTCCACAACAGGATGTTTACAAATAACATTACAAATGGCATAACAAAGAAAAAGGGTGATAATTAAACCGTCTTATAGTACGGATCAGATACCATACAGTTTCATGCGTGTTTAAAACAAAACAAGAATCTTTTTTATTTTTTCAACAAAATTTATTTATTTATTTATTCATTTATTTATGTACAACAAATCAGGAAAAAATAAACATGATTGTGCTGCTCGATATCCATAACGGATCTAATTCATAGAGGTTCATATTCGAATCATATGAAAGTGATATTGTTAAAAACATATTAAAGGATATTTTCACACATAGAAATGCATGCAAAGGCTGTTAAAACACGCGGCTGTGTGTTAACACCTGTCAGATAAGATGATCGGCAATCATCTACGCGGGCAGAAAAGGTGTGAAAATTATCTCGAGATCAAAGGTGTCAAAATTATTGAAGGACTGCGACTTTTTTGTGGTAAATTGCACTTGATTTATTCTATACGAACCAGGAAAAAATTTGACACTAAAATTTTAACTCATTTGTAGGATTTTATAAGGAATATATAGGGGAAAACCTCGGGACTTTCATTTTACTTTGACACATCAAGAAAATCAACTAATCGAAGTTCAACTCACCGAAGTTCTACTGTATAGACAAAAATATATTTTGCCTAATATCACATTTTAAAATGAAATGAGATTTCATTATTGAAGTCAGATTGGAATTAAAATCTAGACTAAATTATTTGTTTTGATTGTTATTTAGAAAACACACAGATTCTGGACAACATGGTGATATCCCAAAGAAACTTGGAAGAGGAAGAAAACCAAAGTAAGTTGATAATTATAATTGAATTACTATTGAGCTTAATTGGTTTAGAACTGTTTTTCACTTGTAACTTTTAAAACAAACTTTAAATTCTTTAACAATATCGTTCAAAATGACATTACATTTGGAATTGGAACACTGACTAATATGGGAGATCTTGTTTATTTTACGCACATGTTTTCTATAACATAAAGTGTCACAATATGAGAGAGGTCTAAGTTGTCTTACTTTATGGCCCGGACTAATTGAAGAAATCATCACAGTAGCCTGTAAAGGGTTGTTGGTTCTACTCCAGTGCCCATTTGTGCTTGAAATAATACATGGAGGGCACTGTCATAAAATTATAACAAAATAAGGTGCAGAGTTATGGTAATTTCTAAAAAAAAAAAAAAACTACAGCAACTGAACCATTGATAATGATTGTTTATATACATGTTTATAGCATTCAAAACATATTTTCAATATTGTTTTAAGGAGTTATTATGTAGCCTTAGAAGAACAGAAAGTGGCAAGAGAAAAAGAGAGATTAGAGAAAGGTAAATTTTATAAGCTTGAATAATATTAAAATATTAAATTGTTTCAACTATTTATGAAAAACAACAGGAAGATAATTTATAATCTGCTTCAGTAAAGAGGATGGTTAATTTTTAGCTGTTCATTCGGAAAATACGATAAGCTATTGTGTTCACTGCTGCATTGGCATTGCCATCACACAGTTTTTGTGTGCAAGTTGGTTATCTCCAAAACTACTGAAGAGAATGGGTTGAAACTTCACACATTTTTTCTCTGTAATTATCTTACAGATACAGGTCCCATAATTCTTAGTTATCTTTTTACAGTGTTATACTGTCAAGAACTGAGAATAGCCGAGATTCTGTCTAACTGTCAGTTCATGTTTATTTAAATGTCACTGGAAATGTAAAAAAATCTTAAACTTTATAGTCAATAGTATCTGTCATAAGTGATAATAGTCTATTATTTAAACTAGGGTAGAAATAGCAATCATTCTACTGCTGTTTAGTTTAAAGAATGGTATTTAATCATGTACCAAATCAGTGGCAAAGAAAACAAAAAAGAAAACAAAATTAAACTGATTTTGAAATTGAGTAAAATAATCCATTTTATTTGGATTTCTTTGGCTTTCAAAAGTCTTAGTCATGCCCTTGTTTTATAGAGAGAGATATAAATTTTGATGGGAATGCCAGTAATGTTAATGTCATAATAAATAATTTATAAATATTAATATTTTCAGAAGAAACATTAAGACAAGGAATCCATAATTCGGTGTTCTCATCTTCCATGATCTCAACACCTAAACCAGATGTGCCATTATGTTGGGAACAACATTGTAAATTGTTGCCAGGGGTAACCAGTATCCGTGGCAACGATGTTAACAAGTGGACCATAGATCAAGTGGCAGCTTTTATAAATACTCTCCCAGGGTGTGAAGAGCAGGCAAAACTTTTCAAAGAGGAGGTAAAAAATGAGATTATTTGCATTTTCTTTTCTGTGTAAGGCTATGTATAAATTTATGAGATAAGATGTGCATACAAAGTTTAAAATAATATGAAACATTGTCTTTATTCTTCTTAGTTTTATTGCTATTACTAAATAGCACAAGATTTTGTAGAAAATAGAATTAAAGCAAAAGATGTTTGTTTGGTCACTTTAGTCAATGCAAAATGATATAAAAGAAAACAGGAGATGTGAAACATGTTTTAAAAAAAGGTTGATACTTCAACAAGGCATGTAAAATTATTTCTTGGTGAAAATTCAATAACAAAATTGATAGTGAATTTGATTTTATGTAAAACAGTAAATATTATTTTGAACTTGTAGTTAAAATTTTTATGCAAAACTGTATTAGTGAAAGATCTCTTTGTTTCAGACATAAAAATTGACAGCCTGATTGGCAATGAAATCTGAACAACAATCAAAATTCGTTCGTCAAAGTTTTAAGTTTTGTCTTTTTTTCTATTACAGCAAATAGATGGAGAGGCATTCCTGTTGTTAACTCAGTCAGATATTGTGAAAATAATGAACATTAAACTTGGCCCTGCATTAAAAATATTCAACAGTATCGTCATGTTCAAGAACTCAATAGAAGTATAGCACTCAAACTTTGTCATGGACTTGTCAGACGTAATGGAAATTTGTATCATCATGTCTATTTTTAGATACAATTATAATACAATATTTGATGTGAAACAAGACAAGCTTAAACCAAAATAAAATAGTCTTTATTTTTTTTAATTTTAATTAATGGAAGAAATTAATTTTTTATTAAATGGCAGGTGCAGATAGAGTTTTCATGATTTTTTTTTATGCCCCCGCCATGTAATGGCCGGGGCATATAGTGTTACCCTGTTCCGTCATTCCGTCCTTCCGTCCTTCCGTCCTTCCATCCTTCCGTCCTTCCGTCCTTCCGTCATTCTGTCATTCCGTCATCATCAGTTTCCGTTCATTATATTAAGAACGGTTGGACATATTCAACTCAAATTTGACATATAAATATGTCATGAGAAAATACAGGTCAAGTTTGAATTTGGTCATGGTTCGATGATTTTTGGCACAGTTATGCCCCTTTTACTTTGAAAATAATATGAAATTTCAGTTTCCGTTCATTATCTTAAGAACAGTTGGACACATTCAATTCAAACTTGACATATGGATATGTCATGAGAAAATACAGGTCAAGTTTGAATTTGGTTATGGTTCGATGATTTTTGGCAGAGTTATGCCCCTTTTACTTTGAAAAAAATATGAAATTTTCAGTTTCCGTTCATTATCTCCCCAATGGTACAACACAATCAACTCAAACTTGACATATTGATATGTCATGAAAAAATACAGGTCAA
The DNA here is from genome assembly GCF_026571515.1 of Ruditapes philippinarum. Classification (NCBI taxonomy): domain Eukaryota; kingdom Metazoa; phylum Mollusca; class Bivalvia; order Venerida; family Veneridae; genus Ruditapes; species Ruditapes philippinarum. The sequence continues at coordinate 53,509 of NW_026864062.1, forward strand.
GTTCGAATTTGGTCATGGTTCGATGATTTTTGGCAGAGTTATGCCCCTTTAACTTTGAAAATAATATGAAATTTTCAGTTTCCATTCATTATCTCCCTCAAGGTACAACACATTCAACTCAAATGTGACATATGGATGCGTCAAAGGAATGTGCAGGTCAAGTTCAAATTTGGTCATGGTTCAATGATTTTAGGTAGAGTAATGCCCCTTTCACTTTGAAAATAATATGAAATTTACAGTTTCTGTTCATTATCTACCCAACAGTGTGTCACATATTCAACTTTAATTTGACATATGGATATGTCAAAAGAATGGGCAGGTCAAGTTGGAATTTGGTCATGGTTTGATGATTTTTTGGCAGAGTTATGTCTCTTTCACTTTGAAAATAATATAGATACATCTTAGGAATAAGCAGTTTAAGTTTGAATTTGGTCATGGTTCAATGATTTTAGACAAACTTATCTTTCCTGAATGTTGGAAAAATTTTGAACTTTCAGTTTCACCACTCATTCTTTTAGCCATTATTTTGGCTACAAATATGCAATATGCTATTTCTAAAAGGTTAAGACTGAATAATTTCAGTGCCTTGAACATTGTATGGAAATGGTTTGTGTTAACATTGAAAAGTTTTAAGGGCTTTGAACTTAAAATGAAAAAAAATAATTAATGCACCATCTGAAATTTTGGCTGCATGCGGGGGCATCCGTGGCATGATGACACATTTCTAGTTGGGTCAAGGGGTCAAAGGTCAAGGTCACATTGACCTTGTAGGTAAAAACGGTTTCCAATCAATAACTTAAAGAAATAAGAAATCTTAGGCCTAGGAACTAACTTGGTACGGTGGTTGTGCGTAACCAGCAATTGACCCCAATCGATTTTAAGGTAAAGGGGTCAAAGGTTAAAGTCACATTGACCTTGTAGGTAAAAAACGGTCTCGGATCAATAACTAAAGAAAGCTTAGGCCTAGGAACTTCAAACATGGTACTGTGATTGTTCATGACCATTAGATGACTCCTATTTATTTTGGGGTAAAGGGGTTAAAGGTCAATGTCAAATTGACTGTGTAGGAAAAAATGGTTTCTGATCAATAACTTGATAAGCTATTGGCCTTTAAACTTTGTAGGTGCATTGGTCTTTGCCAGAAGATGGCCAGATTGATTTTTGGGTCAAAGGTCAAGGACTGGACAACCCATGGACCCTTGACCTTGAAGCTGTACATATGCATTGCTTTAGGTCAGAAGATAAACTCAATTTTTGGGGTTAAGGGTCAGAGATCAAGATCATATTGACCTTATATATAAGTAAAAATGCTTTCTAATCAATATCCCAACAACTCTTTGGCTTTACCTTCAAACTTCACAGGTGCATTGGTCTTGGCCAGTAGATAACCCTGATTGATTTAAGGGTCAAAGACAGTTGTATGTAGAGATGGTTTTTGACCAATAACTTAACAACTCAAGTTGCCTTGGTTGATTTTTTTTAGCTCGACTATTCGCAGAATAATCAGTCACCCATTTGTCGGCTTCGGAGTCCCTGTGGTTAAGTTTTTGTGTGTAAGCTGGTATCTCCATAACTTCTGAAGGGAATGGATTGAAAAACTTTACACACTTGTTCTATGTGATTATCTAACATGATTGGCACCAGTCCCATAACTCTGATTTGCTTTTTTGCATAATTATGCCCTTTTTCAACTTAGAAATTCTTGGTTAAGTTTTTTGCTTGTAAGCTGGTATGTCCATAACTACTGAAGGGAATGGATTGAAACTTCACACACTTGTTTCTCTTTGATTATCTAACATGATTGACACAAGTCCCATAACTCTGATTTTTTTTTGCATAATTATGCCCCTTTTTCGACTTAGAAATTCTAGGTAAAGTTTTTGCGTGCAAGCTGGTATCTCCATAACTACTGAAGGGAATGGATTGAATCTTCACACATTTGTTCTCTGTGATTATCTAACATGATTGACACAAGTCCCATAATTCTGGTTTGCTTTTTTGCATAATTATGACCCTTTTTCAACTTAGAAATTCTTGGTTAAATTTTTGCTTGTAAGCTGGTATCTCCATAACTACTGAAGGGAATGGATTGAATCTTCACACATTTGTTCTCTGTGATTATCTAACATAATTGACACAAGTCAAATAACTCTGATTTGCTTTTTTGCATAATTATGCCCCTTTTTCGACTTAGAAATTCTAGGTAAAGTTTTTGCGTGTAAGCAAGTATCTTAAAAACTTTGTAAAGGAATGGATTGAAACTTCACACACTTGTTCTCTGTGATTATCTAACATGATTGGCACAAGTCCAATAACTTTGATTTTTTTTTTTTGTATAAGTATGCTCCTTTTTGGGCTTAGAAATTCTAGGTAAAGTTTTTGCTTGTAAGCTGGTATCTCCATACCTTCTGAAGGGTTTGTGCTTTTTTTTGAACAATTTTAAGCATTCATAATAATAAAGCAGTGATTAATTCGATAAAACATTTTAATAACAAGCCTTTGTACCTTTTCGGTCAATTTTATGTATTCATATAGGTCAGCATTATTATACTCAATGAAACTCCCTTATGACAACTTTTCGATCAGTCGAGCATTACTATCCTCTGACAGTTCTTGTTTATTAATCTAAAAATGCTTTTGGTATACACATTTTAAGGTCTTATGTAATATAACAACTTGGCTGTCATTAATGAGGCCTAATTGATTAATAAAATTTACGCATATGTTATTTGGTATGATTTGTGATAACTTTGTCATAAAATTGCTGTACACAACCTTTCTGTCACAATTACCTAGTGACTAGTCATGACCAATATTTAACCCTTACTTATTTTTGGTCACTAGGTCAAAAGTCAGTCATAATAACCTGATCACATGACTTATTGGGTGCCGATAGGGGGCATATGTGTTTTACAAACATATCTTGTTTCTGATTAGATTTTGCAAGTTAGATTTTTTTTTTGCTTTTTTCTTGTTTTCTAGTTTTTGGCTTAATGCTTTTTTACCTTTATACATGTACCTATAATAAGACATTTAGAGATTGTTACATTCAGAGATTGCTATCAGTTATTTGGATTATTTGTTCCTATATGTACTTGTGTAGCAGTATTCTTCGTTCAACTAGGAGTTGCTTCCCTTTGATTAATGAACCCTGGCAGATAGTTTTGAAGGGAAGTTTTTTATCACTTTGTATGTCTTTATGCATTAAAACAGTAAAACTATCAAGTTTGATATAAATATTGCCAGTTATTACTCATGACAGTGTAGTATAGGTCACTGATTGTTGATATATAGTCCCTCACTGCTGCAGGCTCGAATCTAGAAAACAATTCCGGATAGCTTGCATCACAAGGACTTCTCTTACTCAAGTGTCTATTTATGTATAAGATAGCCAGATGTTTTCATTCACCCAGTGAGCTGGAAAGTTGTCATATGACCTTTTCGCTACTAAAAAAGTAAATATCAAATTAAAAAAAAAAAGAAGTGTATTAATAATATCATGTACAACAATCCAATTGTCTATCTGATTAAATGTCATAAATTTACAATAAGAATATTCAGATATTAGTGCTGAAAGACATTTCATGCTCGACTTTTTTTGAAGAAATAGTCAAGCTATTATGATAACCTCGTCAACATTGTCCTGTAAAAGCTTAAATGTAGCACATTTTAAAAAGTATCAGCATGAATCTTGGAGTACTTGTTTAGCATGACATGATGCAGAACTTTGTTAGACAAGGGGCATAATTCTTAAAGCATCATTTTCGGAGTCGTTCCCCCTTTTTGAACCGAATTTTTGTTTTGAACAGGTGAGCGCTAACACTGCATGTGGTGCACTTGTTTTAAATATAAAAAGAATTGTTAGTGTGTTGTGAGTGAGCTTTAAGTTCTGTTGTAAATTGTGCTCAATATGTTGAAATAACTAGCATTTTGGTGCTTCTTGTTAATTGTTTATTTGTTAAGACAAATTTGATAAATCATTGTGCAATGAATAAAAGTTTTTGATAAATACTATGTTTTCTTTAATTTTGTTTCATGTTATCTGGGTTTGGTACTGTAGTGCCTGAAAAGGGATCAACGGACTACGTACATTTAGTGTATTTTATTTCCCTCAGAATACACAGGTAGAACAATATATCAATTGGACCATACAGTCTTGGATTACCTATAAACAAAGGATACTTGATGCTACCTATTTGACATTCACTGCTGATACTTTACATGCAGTCACTGTATCATTAGTATTTAAGTCTTGAAACTTCAGAATATGGGATTAAACTCGTACATAGTTAATAAAGTTGTTTCTCATTTGAAACTAAAATTGCTTTTTTCAAGTCAGAAGGTTCTAAATAAGTTATAAGAACTTATTTTGCATTCAAGCTTACCTGAAAATTAAATTTACATTGATATAATGTATACACCTTGTTAAGTTACATGAATTACAAACAAAATCTTAGTGTCAAGGATATACTATACTAGTATATAGTTCGCAACAATTGTTTGCTATATACTCGACCAGTGTATATAAACATTGACTAGTAAGAGCCTACAAAGAAGGAACTTTGCAACTCTTAGGACAATTATATAATACAGCCAAACAACAATTGGTTGCCTGTTCCATACATTGTCAATGTAGAATTAGGGTTGTTTCCCCATGTACTGTACATGACACTTCATGACCATTGGTCATGATAGGGTTGGACTATGATCTTTTTTTTGTCTTCTTGGCACTTCAGATGACTGTACACTTTGTATTGTAGAAAATAAGGTAGTCCATCCAATAATCGTGTCTTCCCCTAAAATACGTGTATTCTTCTGTAGAACTGAACATTTAAAGTGGCATTATTCCCATTTAAGTGTAATGGTCAGTGAACATGTAAAAGTCAAAATAACTTGCTATTTTACTATGAAAAAATACTCAATGACTCCGTCATCAACGGAAATTTCTATATATAGGTTATGCTGGATTCTTAAAAAGTGTAGGGCAGTCTTATTTAAAGTTAATGTAGTTTTTATATTGTTTCAAACATTTTTCGTTATCAATAATTGGTCAATCTCCAGTATAAAGTTATACTACTTATTTTTTAAAATACAGCGAAAAAATGTTTTCATAAAAGTCACTATTCACAAGGGTTTACATATAGAAATTGACATATGATTTTCCGTGGCAATTTTTTATTTAGCTTTTTTCATTTTCATTTTACATTTTGTTTTAAGAAACCTTTCCTTTAAAACATGAAATACAAAGCCCCAACTATGCTCTAGATTTGCAAAGGCATAATTCAATGCGTCTTTTTGATTTTTTTTATTGAAATGACATTTATTGCTAATATATACATGTTAATATACAGAAACAACTGGTTTTCGAAATAATAAATTAATAGCAATAGGGTTAGGCCCAAGTATTAGCGATCGACCCTCGATCTCCAATTTGAATGTTCTCGGTACGATAGGAGAAGTTTGTCAATTACAGTTTACCAGATGTAAAATCTGTTGTACCTGGTGAGATCCCACACACCGTACAATCAAATGGGCAGACAGCAGTTCCAACGTCGACAGCTGTACAGTATACATGTCGGCGCACGAAACACAATTGACGGATCTATTTCTAACATATCCCAACTGTGTTGAGTAAATCAATGGTATGGATTCATTGTCAACATCCAAAGGAGCATACTGATAAATTTCTGGCCCTGTGCAAGCTTTACTTCACGTGAATTTTGAATGAAAATAACCACACTATCGATGAGATGCGACATTTTTATTTTTAAGTCACAAAAACTTATATTTTCTCATGATAATAAATCCTTTTATCATACGATTCGTAAACGTCAACATTTCGTCATTAAATATTCCAATACAAACCATATCTTCAAAAATGCTTTTCTGTTAAAGTTATAGGGTATTTAAGTTTGAGTGTGATCAAAATTTTAGTAACGTCATCAGCCGTTCACCTCTTTTAAATGATAACATCGACAGCCATTCATCAGCAAGAATGATCGATAACGCTGGGAAAGCCGTTCAGGGAAACAATTCTCAGCGCTTTTTTTTGGTATGTGACAAATAGGATTAAATTCCCTTGAAACATCACAATAAACTTTTTTTTATAGTATTGCAATGTCTATTCTAAGAGGGGAGGGGGCATTCACTCCGTTATTTGACCCCCCCCCCCCCTCATATTTTTTCAGAGGCAGGGTAAACATTTTACATAGAAAAAATAGGAAAAAATCAGTAAATGTAATACATTCTCACTTTTCGATAAAAATCCCCCGTCTTTTTCAAATCCTAGAATAGACACTGGTATTGCTAGATCGAAGGCTAGCAAAAGAGCAACATACGTAGCTATTTAATAATTAAATAATAATTATACATGTATAAGTATATAAACATCTTCATGTACACATGGATATTAATATCAAATGTATATATGTCTGTGATTTACAATGCCACTTTTACGCGGTGCTTAAACTTTCATAAAAAGGGTCCCTCGAATACGTTTCATTTGGGCATAATATTTAACTATAAACATTTTTAAAAGTCAATGGTTCTGTAGGCCATACCCTTGATTTAAGATAGTTCACGTTATATCACAATATATTCATATTGATATTGCAATATGAATTTTCTTTGCAATAATGAGGAAGGGCCGACCGCTTATTAATAATTTTGTTATTACTAGCATGAGGCCGCCTTTTTAATTTAAGACAACATAGCCCTAGCAATATGACGTTGCTTTGAGATTTTTTTTACTTCTCAGCAAAGGAACATATAAACTATATATACAACAAGCCCGTTACGTCTGACCAGGGTCTTTGAAATAGAATGATTTTTTTTTTTGAAAGACCCTGGTCTGACACATTGGACTAATGACAGCAGTGGTTAGTAGATATATCTATACCTTAAATCATTCATGTATTTTTAAGAATCAAATTGTCTTATCTTGAACTATTAAACGTGTAAAAAAATACTCGTATACTTATTTTACACAGTCGAAAGTATGGCATATAGATCTAGTACCGCACATTTTTTTTGTCGTCGTTGTTTATTTATATTGGTTGCTACTCTTGGTCACGTGACTTTTTAAGGAGCAAATAGCAACAACTGTCATGGCGGAGGTGAGTGTTTTGCCAAAAATTGGTACATTTTCAAACAAAGCTACATATTTTCAATTATTAATTAACAAATATGTTTTTTACAAATGTTCTTTGATTTCAAAGGCAATCTGTAAGTTTCATAAAACTGTAAAAAATTCTGGAAACAAAGTGATCCCTCGGAAGCATTAATCACAACAAAATAACATAAGAATTGCAGACTCGGTTTGATTGAGTCTGTACATGAGGGATAATGAATAAGTGCAACATCCCTCACGCCCCCTAGCACCGGCTTGAGCGTTACTCAATTCTCAACACTTTATAGTGTTGGCATCAATGTAAAGAATGCAAGTGTCTACAAAATTGAAAACACTGAAATTAGGCTGATGATCATCATATTCACTAAAGGAAGTGGCTAGCCGTACGGACCCGTACGGCTAGCCAAAAGGTCTAGCCGTACGTGAGTCACGTACGACTAGCCAGGACGCACTAGCCGTACGGCACTTTTTAAAATTATATGTTATTTTGTGTCTTTAAACGAGGATTTTAATCAAGTCTCTGCATTTGTCCTCGTGTGTTCACTTTAATAAAGATGCTCCGTCATTTTGTAAAAAATGAATACGAACAAGCGTTGTATAATCTATCAATTAAAGTTGCATGTTATAAGTTATACCGTCGTTGATTTTCATGCTTATCATTTGTTGTTTTATTTGTATGAAAGATGCATTATTAAATCATTTTTGTTAATTAAGCACATGGATCGAAATAAATAGTTGATCGGAGTGGAATAAGTAAATAAATAAAAAGAACATTAAAAAAGAAAACGGTGATAAGGTAAACATATTTCTATATTCAATATTTTACAAATACAGAAGATTAATACGGAACGCTATTTAATGAACTTTTCCTAAGAGATGGACAAAATACTTCTATACTGTCGGTAATTTGACGGCAATTATGCAAGAGCTGCCAACAACAATAATTCGGTTTTCCCATTTTAAAGGTTCGAAAAATAAAGCTAAAATGGAACAAAAAAAGGATATTAATCAAACTCTTGTAAACTATTTTCAAATTGTCTAAATGCCAACAATGACAAAGATCGCAGCCACAAGTGCGATTAATTTCTCAACAAGATTAGACATTCGAAGACAATTGCTGTTTCTTGGTTAAAATCCTCGTTTAAGTCATAAAATACATATGCATTTCGACTTCCATATAATTTTGAAACAGTGCCGTTACGGCTAGCCAATAGCAGTTGGTCCTTCCTGGTTAGTCGTACGTGACTCACGGTTTACGGCTTAAGACCTTTTGGCTAGCCGTAAAGGCCCGTTACGGCTAGCCACTTCCTTCAACTAAAATATGCAGAGAATCAACTTTTGTCAACAAAGTGTAAACATTATAACATGATCATCACTGTTCATGTCAAATGTATAATGCCAATATTGTTGTTGCCCAAAAGCCCCAAAATATTGCCCAAGTATGTTTAAATTATCATTTATGATTCTCACTGATAATGGCATATGTTGAGAAATTGGTGCTTATAAATTTATGCTTAATGTTTTTCTGAGTTCCTTAATGTTGCATGTTGTTTTAAACGTTTTACATAGCTTTTTTGTTTTGTTTTTTTTTTGGAATACCCCATTGCAAGTTTTAAAATTTTTCATTCCCCCCCCCTTTCCTATTTTTCACCTTGGTTTTGCAATGCGGGTTATTAACTTGCTTTTGATCAGTTCACTTTTAGATTTAGATAATTCAACCTTGTTCGAAGTGAAACTGTGAAGATTTTTGAATTATTGAAGCCATTTATCACAAACAAGCTAATGGTAATCTACTGGCATGCAAGCAGTTCTCGTACAGAAATAGTACACATATTTTTTTGTGTAAACGCTTGATTTTTACTTGCGTTCTTTAAAAAGTGATGTCAAATTATGCTGACATGTGAATGATACAAAATCTAAGTGTCAGTTCGGCAATATGTACAAAAAGTTTTCATTTTAAATCACTCACCTGTGTGTTGTCAAAACAAGAGCTTGTAAATGTTGGAGGATTCCATCTTTGTGCAGATAAGCTAAAATACTAACATATGAGGCCTGTTTTCAATCATACGACATCATGTGACATGTGTACAGATAAGTGGGCAATATGATAAACAATTGGTTTAATTGAATTCCAAATTAATATTTAAAAAATGGTTTTTGGGTTTAAACCATTCTTCAGTTGTTGGGGTTTGATTTTCCTTTTCCATTTATCCAGCTTATTTCCCCCGAAAGGCCAAGTTTTTTGGAAAAAATTAAAAAAAAAAAATGGAAAATTTGGAAACAGTTTAATTTTGATTTTTTGTTGAAACAACCCTGCCATGAAAATTATTTTAATTTTGGCTCAACTTTTTCTTATTTTCATTGGATTCAGATGGGATACCAAAAGATTTCTAATTTAATTTGAAGGAATCCCTTTTTTAAAAAATACAAAAACAATTATGGTGAGGGAACATACAGAGCTCAAGCAATGGTGACCACCCATTTCTTTCTCTATCAATTTGTTTCAGTCATAATATTCATTAGTCATGCAATGTTTAAGACAATTTTTATTCCTGGTTTATATTTACCTTCTTTGCCTTTGTAAAAAAAATAAAAAATAATAAAATTTCCAATTAGGGGCCTAAATGGTTAAATTGACATACAGCTTACAGGTATAATCAGCTGATATATATATATATGCTATATAGGTAATTTTATCTACTAAGAGGATATCATTCAGTTTAATCTATGATAAACATATTTGTTGAGACATAGCTCTAATTGGGTTTAGTTTGTGTCAGAACTCTCTTTTTAAGATAGAAATATGAGTTAAACTATTGTATGCTCTATGAAAGAAAGAACAAATAAATAAAGTTATTTATAGATGACTAATTGTATAATAATTACACAACATTATTTTTATAGACTGAGAGAAAAAAATTACGTTTACAACACTTCTTTTTCTGATTTCTCTCATTTCCATTGAAAATGTACATATGACATTGCGGCTAACTAATTGTTTGATAATTAATGTTATTGGCACAAAACTATTTTTGTATATAGCAAGAAACACACCTACACTTTCAACACCTGTTATTCCAATTTCTCACATTTTCCATTAAAAATGTATAGATGACATTGCAGCTAACTAACTGCACAAGCTGTTCACAGTGGTGAATTGTTGATAACATAATCATATCTTTTTATTGATTTCAGATCGCATTCCACAAACAGTAAACAGTCAATATGTAAGCTACCTAGATGATGATTCCCTCCAGTGATAGTGATTGTACACCATTTTTCAACACTATCTCTATACAGGAGTATAAAGTTAGGAAGAATTAAAATTTATCAGAATATTGAATTTTCTGGTTCTTTGTGCTTTTAAAGGGATTTGAAAGTAGTTGCATGTATTAGGGGGAAAAAAATACGAATAAAACAGTGAAAATGAATCGGTATACAGTAACGAAGCAACTGGGAGATGGGACTTACGGAAGTGTTTTGTTGGCTACATGTATCGAAACAAATGAAAAGGTGGCCATCAAAAAGTAAGTTTCTTTTAAATAATTATATGCATGTATTACCGTACATTATTCTGTTTATATGTGCCGCATCATGACAAAACCAACATAATGAGTTTGAGACCAGCATGGATCCAGACCAGCCTGCGCATCCGCGCAGTCTGGTCAGGATCCATGCTGTTCGCTATCAGTTTCTCTACTTGTAATAGGGTTTGTAAGCGAACAGCATGGATCCTTATCAGACTGTGCGGATGCGCAGGCTGGTCTGGATCCATGCTGGTCGCAAACGCACTATGTTGGTTTTGTCGTGACGCGGCTCATATCTTTTAGTAGTTCATATTTTCACAGCTCAAAAGTCAAAATGAGTAAAATACTGTAAATGGCTAAATGCCTTTCAATTAATAATGTCTTAATCAAAGGGCTCAGATGCATAATAGCAATCTTCAAGACTTACTTATTAAGCATGTAGAAATATACATGTACATTAAATTTTGTACCTTATGCAATAGATGTGAGACTGTTGCCATTTTCATGCGGCATCTTATTAGCAATATACACAGGTTAATCAATACTTTTGTGTTACAGCCTTACATACAAGCAAAAATAATCATCAATAAAAAACCTGAACTTTCTCCTATAAAATGTATTTTCCCTGAAAAAATAATATAGTTTATCAGCTTTATTTTCTTTTTTTATTATATTTTTGCTGAAATATTAAATTTTCTACAGACTGTCTGGAACCGTCTTTTTGTTATAGTATTTGCAATGCATTTACCGGTAATTACAATAATTATCAGTTCAACTGTTGACATGTAAAGGTTTTCTATTTATATGTGGTTTATTTAGTAATTCTTATTCTAGACATGCAGAATCAAGCCTGAAGCTTTTCCATTCTGTCCATGTCAATATTTGTTGTATAAATGTAATTATGCTTTTGGCATCATGAATAATGCACAGCTATTCAAAACAGCATAGATTCAAAAGATATTGTTTATTACACATACATAACCTGGACAATATACAAATATGATCAGTGATGCAAAAAGTTAATCAAATTTGCTATTGATCGAATAATTTCCAAGTCTGGAGGCTAATTAGGTAAAAGCATGGATATTGTGTTGTGATTTGATAAAGTTTGCTGAATATCGTGTTGTACGGTTAATATGCCTATTTCTTTCTATGACATGCTTTACAAAATTGGTAATGTATTGAGTCATGAATCTGACCAAGCTTTAAATCAAAGGATTATGAACAAGTTTGTTAATACATATTAAATTATTTGTCCTATGATAGTCTCAATTGGTGAATATCGGTAGTTATTGCATTCCAACAAATATAATAGTACTGTCTGTACATGTATCATATTACTCAGGAAGTGCCACTTCCATGAGTAGATTATTTGGATATACATGTATTTTACCTTTTTACCTTGGAATACCATAATTTTAATCAACCTTTTTACTAAATTGTAAACACCTTGTTTAGCTGCATTGTATGCTTCACTGGAATAAATCTTTTTTTACCAGAGAAAAGAAGTATTTTATAAAGTAACAAATATATACAATTTCTTTCTTTACAGAATGAAGAAAAAGTATTACTCTTGGGATGAATGCTTAAACCTCAGGGAAGTTAAGGTAAGGTATTATTCTGATTTAATACAACCCTATTTATTGCACCCATGCCTCTTCACCCCCAGGAAGAAGTGGATGGGTAATGTTGCTTTTTGATTTTCAAACCCCTTTGAAAGGTAGGGGACAGAGAAAAAAGGTAGAAACTGCACATTTCCCCTGCAAATCTTTGGGAAATGGAGGGTCAGGATAGCAATTGACTGGTACATGTACATTAAGACAAATATGGCTGGGAATCATGCATGAGTGTTACTTACCTCAGATGAGTGTCAGTTTTACAGAGGGCGTTGGTCTGAAGATTATTTAGCACTTTCAAGTCAACTGTCAAGTAAATTATCAATTTGGTCAAAAAATATGTTTTGATGAAGTTTTAGCCAGGTAAAGTATGTACATTGACCTGTGCTATGTATTTAGCATTCTCTTTCTCCTAAATTATAGTTTATTATTTTAAATGCATATTTAGACAGGGTCATGGAACATGGTATTAAGAGTTTTTAATAATAATTATAAAAAAGCAGTTATTATTGTCCGTTGTGTACAAGCCAAAAAACTCATAGGTAGTTAGTTTACATAAAATGTACAACTTTGCTATTGTTTAAGAATTTTTTACGATTTGCAAGCCCCCCAAAGTTTTTTTTTTTATACATCTCAGCATATTAAAAGTTAATAGATATGATACTCAGATATCATGGGTTTAAGGTTTACCAGGGTCAGAACCAAGTTTTTTTTCATATGACTCAAGATCTAGTTAAATAATACCAGGAAGTGGACTCCAAAGTATAGCTAAAAAGTTACAATGCTTTTTTCCGTAATCAAGGCCCGATTAAATAATGTTAAAACTAATTTTATTTCAGTCTTTACGGAAGCTCAATCACGCAAATATTGTGAAGTTGAAGGAAGTGATCAGAGAGAATGATCAGTTGTTCTTTGTGTTTGAGTTTATGAAGGAGAATCTCTATCAAATGATGAAGGACAGGTGAGTCTTTTAATAATAAATGTCTCCAGTAAGTTAAGGTCAGTATGTACCCAGCAGCCCAGATGTGCTGAAAGAAAAAGTATAGCTTGACAGTGGGAGTCAAGTTTCATTGGTTATTTTCTACAGTAATAACATATATGAGTCGGGTAACGACAAAACCAACATAGTGGGTTTGCGACCAGCATGGATCCAGACCAGCCTGCGCATCCGCGCAGTCTGATCAGGATCCATGCTTTACGCTATCAGTTTCTCTACTTGTAATAGAGTTGGTAAGCGAACAGCATGGATCCTGATCAGACTGCGCGGATGCGCAGGCTGGTCTGGATCCATGCTGGTCGCAAACCCACTATGTTGGTTTTGTCATGACGCGGCTCATGTCATTATCAGTGTCAAAGTACCAAAATGTTATGAAAATATGAAAGTTGTCTGTTTACTTTCAGGAAGAAATGTAAATTTAAGTTTTCAGTTGGGTAAATGTTTGTCTTTGAGACAACATGCAAATTATCCCATTTGTTGTTGATTACTTATTCGAGGATGATTTATGTGGGAAAGAACCCTGTTAATACTAAATAAATATCAAAGTACATATATCAAAGTACATACATAGTAAGGTAAATTTATGCTAAGCTGCTGTTATAAATATGCATGTTACTAATGCAAAACAAATTACTAAGGTTACAGTAATGCACAAAAAAAATTCAGCTGTGTTGCAAAAAAAAAGAGAAAAGATCCTGACATACAACAAATATTGTTAATATAGGTCAGTTTAAAATATATACCAGAGGTCACTTGTCATTAAATGGGTCACAGATTTAATATATTTAAAGCATTTCTTCTGATAAAGGAAGTGAATATTTATTGTTGTAAGTAACAACTGAATCAGAAATAAGATATTATAATTGTTTTATTGAAGGATGATGAAGTAAGTTGATTTTTGAAGTAAATGCTACTGTGTGGGTCATAGTGAAGAGAGTTAGGGGCAACTTGTAATTGTATATATTATATATATGATTTACTAAGCCATGTACGTAAATTGCTAGGAAAAATATACCAATATGAGATATATGTTTTACTAAGTTTATATAAGTTTAACCACATGGTAATGTTATTTAGTTACTTTGTTGAGTTAGCAGCTAGAAATTCTCGGTAATGATTTAATGCCATGCTCCCAACAATGAAGCTATGATTTTGTCGCCACTCACAAGTCCATTGTTTTCTAATCCAACTTATTGTAACTTGAGATAATGTGCTATTTTTGTATAGGCAATATCTCCCCTTAGAAGCAAGGTTCTGACTCGGAACAAAACTATCTTAGGATCAACTTTGGCACATCAAAATATTTGACTAATTGTTTTCAAACTACTTTTTATACACCAAATCAACAAATGTCTTCCCTATTCTAATTCCAAAGGGGCATTATGAAATCATAAATCGCCTGCTTTTTGTTTAAGATAAATCATGTCATCGTATCATTGCAAGTGTTAGTCCTTTTTTTTTGCCATTACAAACCTGTGCAAAACTATAGACTTGGTCTATTGGCCATACAATCATGGGCTTATATAACAGAGCACTGTCATATTCCCTGTATTGATCAAAGTTTAACACAGTAAGTTGTGATGCAATATTGGTCTGAACAGAGAACTTGCAACACTTGTTTAATTTAGCTAATTAACCTGGTTGCTCAAGGCTGAAATAATACTTTTACCAGACTCTGATAATGGAACATACAGGCCTTTAGGAAAATTCTGTAATCCTTGAATATAAACGTTAATTTTGTTTAACTCTCTTAAATTATCAGTTGTTAGCTTAAGGAGCTGAGAAGATGGAAAAGTGTGTTCAAGTTAGGGCAATATCCCTTTTGAAAAATATTAATACAATCATTTGTTTGTTTAGACTACAATAAATGTGAAATGATATATATATTTTTTTTATATAATGCTAGAAATCATGTCTCTTATCATGTCATTTATGCTTTCATTATATCTGTCTCTCTCCCTCTTTGTGCTAGGAATAGAAAAAACATGTGAGTGAATTTAGTTTGCTTTTGCAAGAGTCAAAAATATATCTGCATATGCATTATAATTTATAATTATACCTTAAGCTTCATACCCATATTATGCTGGTATTTAATGAAAGTCATAAGTAGACCAGTTCAGTATTTAGATCTAGGTTCAATGTGCATGTAAATAGTTTAAATATGTGTTTCTCAATTGAAAAAGTTATCAAATGTTTCAAAAATTGGTTTAATAGATATATAAATAGTTGGTTATTTATAGTGAACTTGCAGACCCAGCATTCTTTAATCCTCTGTACAGTAGCAGCTATAACAGCAGAACTGTGCCACAACTCCTGCAGTCTGTCCAGACTCTATTATGCTGACTGCTCAATTTAACTATTTTAATATAGAAATGACTTGATAATTTCAAGGTTAAGTTTTAACCCTTCACCACTTGAACTGCATGTAATTAGCCCTTGCCACCAGTATACATAACCAGGCCAGCCGCACATCCATGCAGGGGACCATTCTGTTAGCTCAATAGGTGGAGCACTTGACTGTGAATCAGGTGACTTGAGTTCAATTCCCAGACAGTGCAGGTCATTTTCATTGTGATTGATCATGACATCCTTTCTACTGTCATTCGCACTTTACCTCTGCTCTGGCATGTACAGAAGTTAAAGTAAACTGCTCGAAAGCCTGTCTAGAAAGTAGAAACGAGATTGTGGCTGAACTGTGCTCTGGTAAATTCAGTGTGGCTTACTGGCATGATCCTGAGTGAAAACTACCATCACCAACACATCTGTGTAGTCTGACCAGGTTCTTTACTGCTGGCCGACTAACTTCAAATTTTCTTCTTGATATCCCCAAACTTAATAATTATTTAATGGACAGTTCCAAAAATCTCAAGGCTTCTAATACACAAACTTATTTTAGAAATAAACTTCATAAAATGGATTAATGGTTTAAGAAATGTATAAAAACAATCCATATAAAAGCATAGTAATGGAAATTTTATCAATATATTCCAAACATGTGACTTATGAAGTAATGCCTTGTTAGCTTATTTTGTCACATTTGACATACTGTTGATTTTAAGATGTTTTTATATATATATATCAGCTTAAAGCTAGCAGTATTTCTACTTTATATGTACACTTCATAAATTCTCATAAACATTTGCTTTAATTTGCATTCTAGGATAAAAAAAAATGTAAATATGAATGTGTTTACAGTCTCTTGACTTTGCAGGGGATGTCATTTCATTGAAATTGCTTGTTTTATTTGAGACTGCCATGCAGCTTGCTTTATTTAAGACAGCCATGCAGCTGGCTTAAGGTTTAAGGCCTTAATTTATAAAATTGTTGCATTACTTTCAATTTTTTAGGATCTGTTCAGATATTGTCACTATCATTAATGTACAAAGTATACATGTAGGTTCATAAGATAACTGTGGAAGGCAAGATCTTCTATCATCTTAAAAAGGACAGCTATGTAATAGTTGCATTAAGATATACATTTCCTTGCTGTTATTAAAGTGAAGTGGGTTAAAGATATGTTAATAGTGAAGGTGCTGGCACTATTCCAGATATTATTGTAAAATTTAGATTGTAAATAAAACATGCCTTGTAACCTGATCAATAAGGAATCAAATTGTCACAAGTTATTGTAGGTAGTCCATATACTTAGATAATGGTGATTTTATTGGAAAGTTGAAATTCTTATTTAAGCTTATTTGATTTTTTGATTGTAAGAAAATAGTTAACCCTTTTGCTATCTTCCTTTATGCATTGAAAGATAAGGTGACATATTTGCCAGTCTCCCCTCCCCTCTCCTATTGTTAAAGACATCACTTTCTTCTGTCTTTCCAAAAGTTTTATTTACATGATTAGATATACTAGTCTATACCTTTTATATAAGAAATGCATTCTTAGAACTGTGTCTTGGTTAGAGGTGCAATTACAGGTAACTTAATTGTTTACTTGACTTCCTGTTTTTCTCCAGGAACTATTGTTATTCATTCTTTCTGATTTTATGGAGAGCAAAATCTCCTTTGTCTGAGTCCTCTTGTGGCTGAGTCGGTTGACTTTTGATTCTTTTCATGTGAGGTAGCTATCCAGCTAGCTTACAGAACATCAGTGGTTTTACTCAGGTGCCTGTTTGTGGCTGGCGTAATGCATTGAGGGGTACCTGAGGTCTTCCTCCATCAGTAAAGCTGGAAAGTCACCTTTTGACTTCTGTGCCATATGACCTCTTCTGGGTTGGTGCCACATAAAACCCAACCAAAAAGAAAAAATGCAAAGCCTTTGGAAGTTGTATAGACTGAAGTTGAGTTTGGTTTTTCTGAAGTTAATATTTAATAAGTAAAAATTTTCAACATAGAACTTCAATCGTATTAAAGGAAACATGATGTGTGTAATGAATATTTTATCAAAGGATTAACTCATAGATTATCTTGTAACAAGGATTTGCAAGTCTTTGATGTGTTGTCTGAAGGTATTTGTAAACTAATGTCATACTTTTCTCTTGTGCTCTAGTAATGTATGTCAAGCTTTTTCATACTTTTGACTTATTATAGTCTGACATTGTGGCTTGAAAGTAATTTCTTGCAGGAATTACATCAACTATTATCATGTGATTATAATTACTCTACCCTAGCGATAGCTACAAATGTATCTTTGACCCTTATGTGCATATTTTCTATTTCAAATGTCCTATTCAATCTGTGGAATAATTTCAAATTTTATGTGCTTAGCGGTTTTTAGACCTCAGTGGAGTTCCTTTAATACACATGTATTGCCGGCTTGCAGTTGTTCAAACAGAATTAAATATACTTAAGAATAAGATAATTTAATTATTTTTTTAAGACCAATGATCATAAACAATGAGTAAATTACTTTAGTTATAAACAAACTAATGTATTATATCCTGATTATTTCTGACACAGACTGTGACTTTGTATTCATAAACATATCTATAATACCAGTCTGTTTGTCTTTAATGCCTGACTTAAGGTAGATTAGAATAATGATTTCAGACAATGTAAGGAAATTGCACTGGCCAATAGTTGACACCTCTGTGAATATTTGATGATATGATTGTTTTCATTCACGGGATTGGGTAAATAGAAGCTTATCAAATTGATTTTAATCAAATCTGTACTGAAACCTTGGAGGTGTGAGACAGAAACTTTTAATGTATGTCTAGTAGCTACAAATAGGTTCAAATAATTAAAATCGGTTCAATGTGGTATCAATGACCTTTTTACTGCAGCTAACCATTTGTTCTGAAGAAGGACACGGTAGTTTTAAAAGGAACAAGTGTTACATTTGAGAAACTTTAGAAGTTACCCTTGAAACTTATTTATGGAAATATCCGTAGTTGTATTCTCCACTCAAGTGTGAATCCCCTTGTGGCTGAGGGGTTGCCTTCAATGGTTGAGGCATAAAAATTGCAGTCACCGTTTATCATTGCATGATTGTAAGAGGCAAATTACTAGAGTCCATGCATCTCCTTATAGCTCCAGCAGGTGAGGTGGTTTTGACTTCTGGTGTTGCTTTGAAACTTAGTTAGGTTAGCCAAAATCATCTTTCCTGTTTCAATGCAATATGACCGAAACTGTGTTTGTGTGTGGTAAAACCAAATAAGCAAAACAAAACTCATGTTTGTAAAAGGGTGGTGGAATATGGGTATTTCCACCTAGATTGGCAGTTTCCATATCAATGGGATGGTTTAACTTAAAACTAATCTCAACAAAGTAAATTAATACATGAATATTCTTAACTGTGTGACTATTTAATATTTGGTAAATCTGTCATTTCAAAAAATAATTTCATTATAAAATCTTATTTTGTTTTGCAAATTTTCAAAAATAATCAACCAGCAAAAATTTTGGAAATATTATATAAATTGGGATCAAAATTGGGTTTTAAAAATGTTTTAAAAATGGTTTAAAAATTTGTGGGGCAGCCAAACAAATTTTTTTCACACCCTAAAACCCCCCTTTAAAATCTTTTGTTTTTGGGAATTTAAACTTAGGTGGGGAAAGTGGGAAATTTATTTAAATTTTTGAAACTAATAAATTTAAATTTTATTTTAAAGTAGTTTTAATAACATTACCCCCCAAATAATTTTATTTTATGGTGCATTTATTTAATATATGTTTTTAAAGAAAATTATTAAATTTACATTTATTTAACCTTTGGAATGTTGTTTTTATTTTTTTGAAAACCCAAAAATTGAAAATAAAAATCTGTGAAGAAAAAAAATCAAATTCCCCAGTATGATTTTTAGATTTTCAAAATAATGTTTTTGTAAAAACCCTCCCGTAAAAAGATATAAGGAAATTTAAAACACCGGGAACATTTTTCTTTTGACTTTTACTATTTCCCTTTTAGTTTGGGGAACTTTTTAAAAAAGTTCCCTTTTTTTATTTTTTTAAAGGGGCAAAGGGTTTTTCCCAACATCATACGAAAAGTTTTTAAACCCAAAATTTTTCAAATTTTGCTTTTACTAAACGGTAAGTTTTTTTCTATCTTCCTTCCCTAAAATTTGTGATGGGCCCCTTAGAGGTGAGGGGTTGCCTTTTATGGTTGAGGCATAAGATTTAATTTAAGGTAGATGTTGACCTATTGAATTTCTAATTTAATGCCATAAGAAAAAACAAATAAAAAATTATCTTTAAGCCCAAATATTAACAATTTTGTTAATGTAAGATTCTTTATAGAAGCCTAGTTTTCACAAATTTTAATCATAAGTTTATTACTTTTTAACTGTTCAATATTTGACATTTGTTTATATACAGAATATACCATATTTTTTACATACATGCGTATTAAGAACGCCTAATTGTATAATATAAAAATTATGACTGACAGGGTGCAGATGGGATTTTAAATGTGAGGGGAATTAACAATACATGAAGAAATCTTGTGAATTGACTGTTAACCTGTTAAAAATAATAAGCAATCTTGTAACAAAATATTGGGTTGAAAACAGTGGGCACCTCAAAATGCCCTGGGTACTAACTGTTTCTGTTCAAACTTTTGGCAAGGATTTTGTTTTCTTCTGTTATGGTTTAAATATAAATAAAGAGTTGTCTTAGTGGTGCACTAGCAGAATTATGTATTTAACTATCGTCTTTGTATTTCTTAAATTTTCCTATCGAAAAATTAAATGCAGTTTTACCATTTTAGCCCCCTTCTTAAGGCCGGGATAAAAAAAACAATAATTCCATATTGCAAAAAAATTGCCACATTTTCCCCAAATGATGTAAAATTTTTCCCCAAATAGACATTGATAAATTGGTATTTTTTGTTCTACCCTGCAGTTATAACAAAATTTCATTGTTCCTGAAAAGGGTTGGACAAATTAGGGCCGTACTTCAAATAATGTAGATATTGAAAGGTACTGAAATAGGCAACGAAAATTAAAACAGGTCTTGTTGAAATGCATTTACGTGCGGGTGTCGACAAACCTTTAGCTTCTGGGTGATTAGGGAAATTCCATTATCAACAGTCAGTCAAAGGGTTAGAAAATTTAAAAATTTTAATAAGGAGTCCTGAAAGTTGAAATATGTCCCAACCCTTTGGATTAGAAATTTGAAATAAAACTAAATAATAGGGAATTGGGGTTATAAAAAGTAAGGGTTTCCTTTAATCTAATAAACCACTTTCCATAAATTTTCAGTGTGGCTTTAATTTTTAAAATTTAAAGTTTCCAATACAAAAATTTTTTTAAAACCCTTTAAACTTTTTAAAAACCTTTTTATTTTAAATTTCAGTATTAAACAAAGAGGGGGACTAGTCCCCGCAAAAAGGGATAAATTTAAGCTTGTTTCATTGTTAAAGGGGGATCCCTTTTTAAACCCTTTCATTAGTGGGATCTTTTTTAATTTTCTGTCAATTTTTTTGGCAAGGGGGGGAAAATCTGTTTTCAAAGAACTCTGGGGGGGTAAAAAATTTAAAGGGGGTTCGAAACCCAAACTTGCCCCCACGTTACTTCTGAGTTTTGTTTTTAAAAAAAAATGGTTTTGTAATTTGTTCTCTTAAAATTTTAAGATAATACATTTAAAAAAATGAATGTTGAATGTTTTTTCCCGATAAAACTTATAAAAAAAAAAATTTCAACTTACGGAACGCCCCCATAAAAAAGCTTTTTTTTTGAAAATTTTTAGTGCCCTTCCCTTAAACCCAAAGCCCGATAAATTCCCAAAAAGAAAATTTTTTAAAAAGGGTTTTAAGGGAGTTTCTGTCAATTTTCCAAAAAAAAACGAAAAAAAACTTCAATAATTTGGATTTTTTATTTGATATTAAAATGGGAAAAATTCCAAAACTGTAGGTTTTTTTTTTTTTTTTTAAAGGGAGAGAAAGGAAGTGGGAAACTTCCTAACTCTCAAATCTAAACCCGGGCAATTTTTTTTTGAAAATTTAATTTTTAAAAATAAACAGAAATAATTTTTCATATATAACTTTATCACATACCCATGCTGCTTTCGCTACTCTGTAAAAAATGGTTTTGCACACCTGTGCATAATATTTTGACATGACGTCATTTGCGTTAAACATGTCATTAAGATGCGCTAAATGTTAGCGTTATTCTATAGGCGTGTCAATAGAAGATGCTTCTTTTTCACTTCAAACTGTCATTATTTTGTGATTTTTGTGATGTGATAAATAGAATATTATTTTTGTGTAAGTTCATTACTGGATTTATTTAACCCGTTGAATAAAATATTATGCTGGCCATAGGCTCGCATAATATATATGAATAAATTTGATAAATTCAGTATTGAACTTAAACTAATTTAATATCCTCTATATCTACATAGGCTATGTTTTCTATGCTTTCTGTTTTGATGATTTAACATTACAAAAGTATACATTGTATCTACAAACTCTGCACATTGATTCCACCATTGTCTTCTATAGTTAGCTCACTAGGGAGAGCACTGGATTCGTAATGCAGATTGTAACAAGGTTAAAAAGATTTATTAAATCTTTTTCAGGTTTCTTCCATCGTGACTTGAAACCAGAAAATTTGTTGTGTTCAGGGCCTGACTGTTGTAAGATAGCAGATTTTGGTCTCGCACGTGAAATCCGATCTCGTCCACCTTATACAGACTACGTATCAACAAGATGGTTAGTATTATTATTGATTGAAAATTTCAAATATCATTAAATTGTCATGACTTGGAAAAAATTTTAAATATCCAGCACAGGTTTCCAAAATTTTAATAGTGAAATTTTAAAGGGAAAGTGTAACGATTTTTGGCCCATGGATTTGGGAAAAAAATTTTTTTCCTTGCAACTATTTTAGAGTCAGGCTAACATCACATTAATGTTTTGTTTACATTTTACTTTTACTATAAACATTAGGTGCTATAGTTTTGCACAATTAAATATAGTAAACACTTACATAAATGTTGGATAGTACCAGATTCAGACCATTGTATGGTTCGACAGTATTCAAAAATGAAAATATACAGAATTAATAAAAAAATTCTTAGTAACTTTGGAGAGAAAATATTTAAGACCATGATAAGAATATTGATAGTGTATTCAATTGCCTTATCTTAACAAAAAAACTATATTATGTGACCTATAAAACCATATTGTATCTTCTTGGCAACATGCCAGATCATTTAATATTATCTTTATGTATAATACCTTACTTTTGTAATTTTTAGACCTCAGTGGCCTTGTGGCTAAGGTTCACAGATATTGAATCACTGGTAATTGATATGGAAGTTTTGATTGTTTTTATGAGGAAACTATCTTGCTTATATGCAGGCAATTTGTTGTTCAACTGGGGTGCCTACAAAAGCTATAAGGACTGGCACCAAAGAGTTTCTAGTAGGGTCACCAATGGGCTTCCTCCTTCAGTAAATCTAAACAGTGGCCATGGCCATATTACCCTTAAAATGTTTCACAAGAAACCTAATGAAAAATAAGAATTTTCATAATTTGATAATGTTCAAAACACGATAAATTTTAGCATTATTTGTATGATATAGGCATAGAGCACCAGAAATTTTCATTACTTTTATAATATTAAAGGTACAGAGCACCAGAGGTTTTGTTACGGTCTACAAATTACAACAGTCCTATAGATATCTGGGCAGTAGGTTGTATAATGGCAGAAATGTATACATTGAGACCACTGTTTCCAGGAAGCTCGGAAATAGATGAAATATTTAAAATATGTACAGTACTAGGAACCCCAAAGCAGGTAAGACATAAGTGATAATTTAAATGGACATAAAGACTATGTAACATAAGTCAAATTTAATGTTATGAAAATCATTGTTAAATAGTATTTTGAAAATCATTGTTAGATAATTAATACGAGTGAGTTTTGGTCTACATTTTTATGACTAAGAGGTATGACCCCACATGAATCAAACACTTTTTAATAAGAACAGAGACGGCTCATAATTTTATACAGTTAATTACTGTTATGCTTAGACTATAAAGCTTAAAAAAAACACATCATGATTTGGTCAAGATTCAAACTGGCTTTAGCATGGTACATGTATTTAACAATAAGTGTAGCTGTTATTTGTATGTCAGTTTAAAGCCCTTATCCTGCGGCTGGCATCAGGTTCTACCCATGCAAACAGTGCAGACCAAGATCAGTCACCTTGTCCATGCAGTTGTATCATGGTCTGCACTGTTTGCTAATTTAGTTGTACACATTTTAAAATATTTCCCCCAAAAGGTGAATGGATTTGTCCAGATTGAAAGATAGAAAACTATTTAAAAATAGATATAAGTGGGAAAAGAGTTGAGGATTTTGAAGATTTTATGAATAATACTTGTATGTACAGGATGATTGGGATGAAGGTTTTAGACTCGCCTCTGCAATGAACTTCCGATGGCCACAATGTGTTCCCCAGAATCTGAAGACGTTGATACCAAATGCCAGTCAAGAGGCTATACATCTTATGAAAGACATGATGCATTGGAATCCACACAAAAGACCTACAGCAAGTCAGGTATACAACATGACTTATAATACTCTGCTTTTGTAATGTCACTTTTCATTGGCTAATTGTGACGTTTATAGTTTTATATACACAACTGCTGTCAATTTTTGAAGAAACTTCATGTTTTTTTATCCAAAAAGGGCAGTTTGCTGTATTATAATTTCGTTATAAAGATTCTTGACAGATTATATGGCTGTAAACGGTTGTTTGCAATTTAACCCTCATCTGTATGCAAACAGTCTAGCGGCTTAGGTTATATATGCAAAAAAAAGCCATATGACCTGTCAGAAATCTTTTTAACTAAAAATGTAAATATGATATGGTCTAAACTTTGATTTTATCATTGTATTTACTTTGATAGTAAAGAAATAATTAGTGATTGTTTGTAACAGTCAAAAAAGTAATAAAACAACACATATTAACATTTTGATATTATTTACTTTGTAATTATTTTATTTTGTCAAAATTATTTTGCTTAATTCTCTGTAAATTTATTTCCTGTTTGGAATATATACCACATGGTTTGCTGTTAATATACGTACATTAATATTATAATCTTTTGTTCTGTTTCAGTGTTTAAGATATCAATATTTTCAAGTTGGCCAGAATCTTGGTACAGCCATGCCATCCCCTGCTCGTCCACCCGCCCAGCCCATTCACTCACAACCATCATACAAGCCCCCAGAGAAACCCAGTGTACCGTCCCCACAGCATCACATGACAAATAGACCGTTCCAGGAAAAGCCCACAATACCTAACCAACAACAACCAATGGTGCCAAACTATGCTCAGAAACAGCAACAAAACCAGGACATGGATGTAAGTTTATTATATAACCCTTATTCGCTTGACGAAAGAAAACTTTCATAGAATTTATTTTTTGATCAGATTCTTTTCTGTTAAAGCTGCAGATTAATATACTGATATGCATGCTTCTACACATTTAAAACTTTTTGCAATCAGACTAAAGTTCAGATCTACTGAAGTAATTTCTTGCATGTAGATATCATCTGATTTTCATTGTATTTGTTTCGTCTTCATTGCGATTGGGATTTCCCGACAAAGCCATTTTTGTAAGGATATGAGAAGGTGACAATCAAATTGGTGGTAATCAGATCCTTATGCATAGAGGTTATTAGTAGCTGATTTTAATCAGAATGAAACTATTTGTGTCTGTCAAATATTAATATCAGTAGCATGAATATAAAAAAAATTGAATTGATTTCTAGGATCCTTTTCAAATGTCTGTAACAAAGAAGCAAAGTGCAAGAAAACGTTGGGGTGGTGGAGTGTCGGACACATGGGATGATTTCGATGACCTAGATTTCGGTGTTCCACGTAAACAAAAGGCGGCACCAGCAAAACCTTTGCCAGGTATCGGTGGTAAACGAGAGGATAAGAAGGAAAACGCGTTTAATGATGACGAAGATGATTTCTTAGCGTAAGTTAATAGTATTTTTGATATGTTCTGTATTACAATGTATTTTATATTAATATGTGCATGACAGATATATTTTACTTACATGTTTTTATGCCACCGCAGCATCTGCGATGCGGTGGCATATAGCGATTCACCTGTGTGTGTGTGTGTTTGTGTGTGTGTTATATAGATTATATAGTGAACTTAAAAAATCTTCTTGTGAAAAACCACTAGTCCAATTTCAACCAAACTTGGCAGGATTGTTCCTTGGGTGAAGGGCTTCCAAAGTTGTTCAAAGAATTTCATTCCATATAGAAATCTGGTTGCCATGGCAACCAAAAGGAATTATAAGAATAAATTAAAAAATCTTCTTGTAAAGACCCAAAAGGCCTAGAGCTTAGATATTTTGCATAAGGCATTGTCTAGTAGACCTCTAACAAGATTGTTCAAATTATAGCCCTGGGGTCAAAATTGGCGCCGCCCGGGGGGGGGTCATTGATTTTCACTATGTACATATAGTAAAAACTTAAAATACCTTCTTGTAAAAACCCAAAAGGCCTAGAGCTTAGATATTTTGCATAAGGCATCATCTGGTAGACCCTTACCAAGATTGTTCAAATTATAGCCCTTGGGTCAAAATCGGCCCCGCCCCGGGGTCATTGATTTTCGCTATATGTACATATAGTAAAAACTTAAAACACCTTCTTGTAAAGACCCAAAAGGTCTAGAGCTTAGATATTTTGCATAAGGCATTGTCTGGTAGACCTCTACCCAGATTGTGTAATTATAGCCCTGGGGTCAAAATCAGCCATGCCCCAGGGGTCATTGGTTTTCCTTATATGTATATAGTAAAAACTTAAAAAAAATTCTTCTAGCAATTGACAAATGCTACAGGTTAGATATTTTGCATGAAACATTGTGTTGTAAACCTCTAGCAAGATGTTCAAACTATAGTCCTGGGGTCAAAATTGCCCCCGCCCTGGGGGTCATTGATTACAATATATACATATAGTAAAAAATAAAAAAATCTTATTGTCTGAAGGTACAAGGCTTAGAGCTTTAATATTTGTTAAATAATATCATCTAATAGTACTCTACCAAAAGTTGTTCAAATGTTGCCTCTTGTCTTCTCTAAATTTACAAAGGATAGAGTTAAGATATTTTGCATGAAACATTGTGTAGTGGACCTCTAGCAAGATTGTTCAAATTATAGCCCTGGGGTCAAAATTGGTTCCGCCCCGGGGGTCATTGATTTTCATTATGTACATATAGTGAAAAAAAAAATTTTGTCTGAAGGTTCAAGGCATAGAGCTTTGATGTTTGATATATAATATCATCTATAGGTCCTCTACCAAAGTTGTTCAAATGTCAAAAATTGGCCCTGCATGCCCGGGGGCAGTGATTCTCATTATGTTCACGTAGTAAAAACAGAAAATAAAACAAATGTTTTCTGAATGGGAGAAAGCTATAGCTTAGATACAATGTATTTGACTTGAAATGTTGTTTGGTGGACCTGTATCAAGATTGTTATTAAACCCTTGGGTCAAAATTATGCCTTGACCTACTTTCTTGTCCTTTGATGTACAGCAATGACAGCAATGACATTTTGACCATGTGCACAGTTTTAGTTGTAAAATTGAACTTTGACCTAGATTTTGATGATGTGACCTACTTTCTTGTCCTTTGATGTACAGCTATGAAATTTGAAACATGCGGTGGCATAGCATTTTTCTCAAATGCAATCTTGTTTAACTTTTCTGAAGTTCTGTAGATTTGAATTCGCAGTATCTAAATGAATTTTAATGGCAAGCTATCATTTGTAGCATTGTGTTTAGGTTAAAATTTAGAATTTTGTTAAAGAAA